>NC_066625.1:45783878-45939629 GCF_025201925.1 Gopherus flavomarginatus | reverse complement strand
ACATCCAGGCTGGATGTGTCCCGAGGAGCTTAAGGGATTCGTGGGGTGCTCAGACACCTGTGTCCAGGCTGTAGGGATCCCTGGGGGCTTAGGGGGTTCGTGGGGTCACAGATATGTACGTTCAGGCTGAAGGGGTCGCTGGGACGTTTAGGGGGGTTGTAGGAGCACAGATACCTACATCCGGGCTAAAGGGGGGTAATGGGAGTGCTTAGGGGATCGGGGCAGACACAGATACCTACGTCCAGGGTCTAGGGGTCCCGTGGGGATTGGGGTTGAGGGGGAAACAGATGCCTGCGTCCTAGCTGAAGGGATCCTGGGTGGTTTAGGAGGTTCATTGGAATCACAGATATCTACGTCCAGGCTATAAGGGTTCCTGGGGCGTTACGGGCTTCTGGAGGTCACAGATATCTATGTGCAGACTGGAGGGGTCCCGGAGGATTTAGGAGATTTATGAGGGGAACAGATACCAACGTCCTGGCTGTAAAGATCCCTGGGGGGCTTTGCGAGTTTGTGGGGGGCACAGGTACCTACGTCCAGACTGTAGATGTTCCTGGGGCGCATAGAGGGGCTGTGGTCGCACATAACCCTTCATCCAGGTTGTCGGGGTCCTGGCGGGATTACGGGGTTCGTGGAGCTCAGATACCTACATCCAGGTTGGAGATGTCCTGGGAAGGATTAGGGAGTTCTGGGGTGCACAATCTCCAGGCTGTAGGGGTCCCTGTGGGCCTTACGGGTTTGTGGAGGGCAGAGATAACTATCTCCCATCTTTAGGGGTCGCTGAAGAGGCTTAGATGGTTTGTAGGGTGGCCAAATACCTACGTCCAGGCTCGAGAGGTCTCTGGGGGGCTTATAGGGTTCGTGGGTGGCACAGATACCTACATCCAGGTTAGAGGGTGGCTGGGGGATTAGGGGAGTGAGAGCACAGATAACTAACTTCAGGCTATAGGGGTCCCGGGGTGTGTTAGGGGTCGGGGCAGGTACAGATACCTATGTCCAGGCTGTAGAGGGGTCCCGAGGGGATGGGGGGTGGTGGGGGGCAGAGATCTCTATTTCCAAACTGGAGGGCTCCCTGGGGGTTTAGTGCATTTGTGGGGGTCACAGATACCTACGTCCAGGCTGTAGGGGTCCCAGGGGGCCTTAGGGAATCGTGGGGGACACAGATACCTAACTTCAGGCTATAGGGGTCCCGGGGGTGCTTAGGAGGTTGGGGGGGCGCAGATACCTATGTCCAGCCTGTAGGGGTCCCTTGGGGGGCTTAGGCGGTTGTGGGGGTATAGATACCTACATCCCGGCTGAAGGCGTCCTCAGGGGGTTCGTGTAGGTCAGAGATACTTACGTCCAGGCTGTAGGGGTCTTGGGGGGCTTAGGGGGTTTCTGGAGGTCACAGATACCTCCTTGCAGACTAGACGGGTCCCAGGGGGATTAGGAGGTTTATGGGGTGCACAGATGACAACTTCCAGGCTATACAAGTCCCTGGGTGGCTTAAGGGTTTTGGGGAGCACAGATACATATGTCACGGCTGGAGGGGTCCCTGGAAGGCTTAGCGGTTCATGGAGCACAGATACCTACGTCCAGCTGAGCTTTTCCTGGGGCAGCCTGCGTGCAGCTGCGATCAGCTGTTTGCTGGGCAGGTTCCACTCAAATGCTCCCCCCTCCCTGCTCCTGCGGGGGCTGAGTGAGTCCCCCCTAAAACAGCCTCAGGGGTCGGGGTGGGTGGGGGTGCGGGTCCAGCAGCAGCACAGCACGCCCCGCCCCCTGGGGCTGCCCCACACCTCTCGGGCTGATGGCTCTGCCATGGCCTCCGAGTGAATCGCTGCTCCTCACCCACCAGGCTTGGCTCCGGCCACAGCAGCATTGGGTGCCCCAGGGAGCCCAGCTAGGCTGGGGCTGGGGGCAGTGGAAGGTTGCGGGGAGGAGAAGCTCCAGATACCAGCTGGAGTGGGGAGAGGAGCCGAGCTGGAGTGGGGGAGGAGAAGCTCCAGACTGGGCTGGAGCCATGCTGAGGAGGGGGCGCACGGGGAGGAGAAGCCCCGGGCCCCTGCAGGAGCTGCAGTGGGAGGGAGGGAGGGAGGGGAAGAAACAGCAAGCTGGGGCAGAGGAGGAGAAGCCACACAGGGTTGGGAGGCGGTGAGGGAGGGAGAAGCCCAGACTCCAGCAGGAGCTGCACTGGAGGGGGGGGGTGAAGGGGGAGAGGAGCCACTCTGGGGCAGGGAGGAGAAGCCCTGGACCCTGGCAGAATATGTGGGGCTGAAATCCCCAGTTCAGGAGCCCCAGCCACCTTAGTGGCAGAAGTTGCAGGTCTGAAGCCCTGACCCCACTCTGTGTGGAGCTGCCCTGAGCCCCTCTCGCTCCCATCCCCCCTGCGGAGTTGGCTCTCACTCTCCAGCTGTGGAGAAATTCAGCCCAAATCTCCCCATGTTGGGATCTCCATTTCCTCCACCGTCACCCAGCCATGAATGGATTTAGCCCAGGAGGCAGGATCAGCATTGGCCCCATTTGGAAGGTGGGCTCTAGGGCACAGAGAGGTGCAGTGACTTTCCCAAGGCTAAGCAGGGAGTCTGTGGCAGAGCAGAGACTCAAACCCAGAACACCTGAGCCTGAGCCTGTGCCATAACCACAAGGCAACCTTCCCACTGAAGGAGAGGGAACCTCCTCTGCCACTTTGAGTGTGTGGGTGGGAGCAATCACTGGACAGAGCTGCCAGGAGGTGGGGGGGTTGGATAGTTGGGGGGGTGATTCGGGGTCTGGGGGTATCTGGAGGGGGTGATCAGGGGACAAGAAGCAGGGGGGTTGGATGGGTTGAGGGCTCGGGGGGTGCCTGTCGGGGGTGGAGTGGTGTCAGGCAGACAGGCAGCAGAGGTAGTTGGATGGGTTGGGAGTTCTGGGGGTTCTGTCAGGGGGCAGGGAGCGGTTGGATAGGAGTGGGAGTCCCGGGGATCTGTCTGGGGTCGGAGGTGTGGATAAGGGTCAGGGGACAGGTAGGGAGTAGGGTCCTAGGGAGACAGTTACTGTGGGGGCGGGTCTCAGGAGGGGGAAGTCAGGGGACAAGGAGCCTGGTGGCTTAGATAGGGGGTTGGGTCCTGAAGGGCAGTTAGGGGCAGGATCCCAGGAGGGGGCAGTCAGGGGACAAGGAGAGGGGGTAGTTGGAGGTTCTGAGGGGGGCAGCCAGGGGGCAGGAAGTGGGAGGCAGTGGATGGGGTGGGGCTCCCTGGGTGCACACCCTAATGAAATGTGCTGCGCATGCCTATGGTCACGGGGGTGATCTACTTGCATCCTTTTCCTGTTTGTGCCATTTCTTTCCGTCTCAAAACCTGATAACAATTCTCTCTAGTTCTTCCCCTTCTCTCCCCTCCCCACATGTGGCTAGAAAATCCAAGGAGATTCCCTCATTTTCCCTACAATTATTGACTCTCTAGTCTCTTATTTTGCCCTATTTTCTCCGTAATTCTTAAGAATTCTTAAATTCCGATTTGGGATATGAACCCAGCCCTTTTTATCTGCAGCAATTTGTCTTGGGTAGGTGGGAATTTGCTGTCCTGTGTCAGTCCCCCAATGTGGGTGGTGGTTAGTAGGTGCTGGTTGGGGGAGCCCACCGACATAGCTGCCTCTGGGGTGGAGAGGGGGTGGCTGATCTCTGCCAGAAATAGGACATGGTCAAACAGGAGGGGAAGGGAGGAGCCAGTATCCCTATGGAGCCTGCCCAGCCCCTTTGGTTCTGCTCCTTTCTAGCATTTTGTTCAGAGACTTTATTACTGGAAAGGCTGAAAAATCTCCCTGTGGGCTTAGCCTGGCAGGAGGGGCAGGTCTCCCCTGCAATAAAGAGATGGAGCATAATAAGACCAAAGAAATAAGTCAGAATCAGTTCTATGTTTGATGAATTTTGCTGCTTCTCTGCATTAATTGTCTCTGAGCAGTTCATGATTCTTTCTAAAATTGCAGTTCTCCTAAAATAGTTGCTGAATAATTACTGTCACTGTTGTTGGTCTGGAGCTCATCTGAGAGCACTTTATTTAGGTCATTCAGTGTATGAAATTCAAGATCTGATGGTTAGTTTGAAAATCAGGGCTCTTAGGTCCTATTCCCAACTCTGCCACTGACTGGCTGTGTGATCTCAGACAAGTCAATTCTCCTTTCTCAGACATAACTTCTCCCTCTTTCACGTAGGGATAATAATGATCTGCTCCTACCTAGCTCAACTCACTCCCTCTTTTCCAACACATACACTGTCTCTCCCCACACACAAACAGTCTCTACCGCGCCATGCACACTGCAGTTGAAAAGCAGCTGGTAATCTAATAAGATGCCCATGGAATGGTGGGATAGAGAAACCTGCATGATGTGATGCTCTACCAGCCCGTGAGGCATTGCAAACCCTTCCCAAAACACCCTGCAGCCAGTTGCACAATGGGATAGTTACCCACAGTGCACTACTCTCTGTTGCCATCCAAGAACTGCTAGCATGGATGTGTTCTGGTGACACAAGGGGCATAGGGAGGACATTCAATAGCTGTTTAGTTAAAACACTTTAACTAAAGCAGCAATGCCAGGGGGTTGGTAGCTCCTTTCTTTCCTCACTCTGGAGTAAACTCATCTTTTTATTCCATTCTTGATGTTTCATGGAATAACAACAGATGACCGAAGAAAGAGGTGGGCAGGACAGGTCTCAGGGGAGGGGCAGAGAGGTGAGAACAGTGGGTAGGGTGGGTCTCAGGGGAGGGGCAGAGAGGTGTGGGTAGTTGGCAGGGTGGGTCTCCGGAGAGGGGCAGAGAGGTGCGGGCGGTGGGCAGGGTGGGTCTCAGGGGAGGGTCAGAGAGGTGCGAGCGGTGGGCAGGGTGGGCCTCAGGGGAAGGGCAGAGAGGTGTGAGCGGTGGGCAGGGCAGGTCTCGGGGAAGGGCAGAGAGGTCTGAGCGGTGGGCAGGGTGGGTCTCAGGGGAGGGGCAGAGAGGTGCAAGCGGTGGGCAGGGCAGGTCTCGGAGAAGGGCAGAGAGGTGCGAGCGGTGGGCAGGGTGGGTCTCAGGAGGGGCAGAGAGTGTGAGCGTGGGCAGGGTGGGTCTCAGGGGAGGGTCAGAGAGGTGTGGGTGGTGGGCAGGGTGGGCTTCAGGGATGGATCAGAGAGGTGACGGTGGCAGCTGGTGGGCAGACCTTGTGGTAGGGTGTGGACAGGCACGAGCAGAGGGCAGAAAGGCCTTGGGGGAGGAGAGGAGAGAGTGAAAGGTGGACCAGCAGTCCTCAGCCAAAGAGGAAGAGTGGGGGTGGGAAGTGGCCAAACAGGAGCAAGGGGGAGCACAGCTGGGGCCTCAGAGAGAGGAGAAAGGTGGGGGGCAGTGCCATGGACTGGGCACCAATGGGCCCCCCACTTCTAGGGAGCTTTCAGCGCCCACACCCAGCCTCCCCAAATGCAAGAGTCATGGGCCACCTATTCTCTGGGTCTTCACTAACCAAGCCCCTCCCCAAGCTATGTTGATGGGAGAAGCCCTCCTGTTGACACAGCGCTATCTGCACCGGGATTAGGTTGATATAACCGCATTGCTTGGGGAGATAAGTTTTTACACCCCTGAGTAATGTAGTTACACCGATCTAATTTTGTACTGTAGACCTGTCCAAAGAACCTTAGGAGTAAAATTTCACCTGCTCCTCTGCTTTACTGAATCCAAACACAAACAAAGCTTGTCAGGCCCAGATGGAGGTTGGCAAAGAGTCAGGTGTGTGCAGACACGAGCCCTTCAGCAACTTTAGGCACCAGGCTTAGCTGGCTAAAACCACTGTTTTGTATACAGGAGATCCGGGGTTCAAGTTCCAGTGGTACCTTCCTGAGTTGCTTTTGGGGCACCTGGTGTTGGCTACTGTCAGAAGACAAGTTTCAGAGCTAGATGGGCCTTCGGTCTAGCCTAGTGTGGTTTTTCTTATGGTTTAAATTACACTCACAGGCAATGAGGATAGAGTTACTGAAAGTTTGGGAGTTAGGAGCTGATAGGTTAGTGGTCCAGTCTCCTCACAGACGACCCCCTCCCCCTGGGACAGGGGCAGGTCTGAGCTCTCACACCAAATGCTTATTGTGGCTGCCAGAATCTGTGGGCAGCTCATTTAGTTTATGCCGAGGGTTGAGTCCTGTTTTGTGCACCGTGTGTGAGAATGAAAATCCTAAACAGCCCTTTGAAACAACAAAAGCAGCAGGACGTGTTTCTGTCACTGTCCCAAAACAGACAGACCAATGGAGAAATGCCATGAGTCCAGGGTAATACTCCACTGCAGTTTTACCATTTCCACTCGCTAAACTCCCTCCCAACCTTCTGGGCTCCTAGAGCAGGGGACTGAGCCTGAGCCGAGACACGGACCCTGCAACTTTACAGCCCAAGCCACATGACCCTGATTAATCCAACACGGGCCAGTCGTGGGTGTTTCATTGCACTGTAGATGCAGGCTAATGTTATGTCTACACTGTGATTAAAACACCCAGGGCACCTGTCTCAAAGCCCGGCCAGCTGACTCAGGCTTATGGGGCTTGGGCTGCAAGACTATGAAATTACAGCACAGATATATGGGTTTGAGCCCAACCTTTGAGGCCCCATGAGGGTGAGGGTTTCCGAACCCAGGCTTCAGTGTGAACACAAATATCTGCACCACAGTTTTTAGCCCAGCCTGATGTGTTGTAATTGATTGAAAATCTAGATCCAGTTGCCACATTTGCAAATGGAGAAATGTCAGCGAGTGGAAGGCCATTGCAAGCTCAGCTAATTATGCAACATGACTTATGGCCCATCTAACAAGCTCCTTAAACAATAGCTCCCAATTTTCATTCACATTGTTCTGTTTAGTGTTTTTCTTCAAAACACTTTCACTAATCATTTTGGTCAGCTTTGGAAAGTTAGCCCTTTCAGTGCACCAAATACAAATATTGCTGGTGGGGACTGCCCTCTACGGTCATAAGAACAGCCATACTGGATCAGACCAATGGTCCAGCCAGCCCAGAATCCTTTCCTCCCACAGGGGCCAATGCCAGGTGCCTGCGAGGGAATCGACAGAACAGGGAAATTTCAAGCAATCCGTCCTGTCGCCCATTCCCAGCTTCCAGTAAACAGAGGCTAGGGACACTTAAAGAACATGGTTTTGTATCCTGGCCCATCCTAGCTAATGGCCAATGATGGACCTGTCCTCCATCAACTTATCTACTTCTTTGGTGGAACCTGTTATAGTCTTGGCCCTCACAACATCATTTGGCAAAGTTTCCCCAGGTTGACTGTGCTGGGTGAAGAAATATTTCCTTTGGTTTGTGTTAAACCTGCTGCCTATCCATTTCATCGGGTGACCCCTAGTGCTTGTGTTATGAGGAATAAATAGCACTTCCTTACAGATCCAGACTAACACGGTTACTCCCCTGATACTTCCTTATTTACTTTATCCAAACCCATCATCATTTTATAGACCTCTATCCTAGCCCGCCCTTAGTAATCTCTTTTCCAAGCTGAAAACTCCCCTCAGTGTTATTAATCTCACCTCACATGGAAGCTGTTCAAGACCGCTAATCATTTTGGTTGCCCTTTTCTGTACCTTTCCCAATTCCAATATCTTTTTGAGATGCAGGAGGGATCAGTTCCAGTATTCAAGATCTGGGCATATCATAGATTTATAGACAGGCAGTATTATATTTCGGTCTCGCTAACCATCTCTTTCCTAATGACTTCCCAACATTTTGTTCGCTTTTTTGACTGTTGATGCACATTGAGTAGATGTTTTCAGAGAAGTATTCACAGTGCCTCCAAGATCTCTTTCTTAAATTGAAGAGCTAATTTAGACCCCATCAGTTTAGATGTAGAGTTGGGATCATGTTTTCCCATGTGCATTACTTTGCATTTATCCACATTGAATTTCATCTGCCTTTTTGCTGCCTAGTCACTCAGTTTGGTGAGATCCCTTTGTCACACTTTGCACTCTCTTTTGGATGTAACTAACTTGAGTTGGGTTGTATCATCTACAAATGTTGCCACATCACTGTTTACTCCTTTCTGTAGATCACTTAGGAGTATGCTGAACAGTGCTGGTCCCAGTACAGACCCCAGGGGGACACCACTATTTACCTCTCTCCATTCTGAAAAATCAGACCCTTTCTTTCTTGCCTTTGAACCAGTTACCTATCCCAGGGAGGACCTTCCGTCTTATCCCATTTTGATTCAGAGCCTTTGGGGAGAGACCTTGTCAAAGGTTTTCTGAAAATTTAAGTATACTAGATCCACAGGATCACCTTTATCCACATGCTTGTTGACTCTCTCAAAGAATT
This sequence comes from Gopherus flavomarginatus, assembly GCF_025201925.1. NCBI lineage: Eukaryota > Metazoa > Chordata > Testudines > Testudinidae > Gopherus > Gopherus flavomarginatus. The sequence goes on along the minus strand of NC_066625.1, from coordinate 45,931,354 downwards.
ATAGTAGATTCATGAGGCATGATTTTCCTTTACAAAAGCCATGTTCATTCTTCCCCAGTGTAAGTGGTGGCAGACTCACCTGGCGGCGCCTCATGCTGGTTATCTTGGGAATTAGCTCTCCAGCCATCAAAGTACCCTCTGCAGGCCGGTGATCTCCCTTACCACAGCTGGCCCCCTGTCCCTTCCAGGATCCTGATACCCCTTTTACCTTGGCAGTACCCCCACAGTTGTGGGTCTCCCCCTCCCACAGGAACCCCCACCCACTATCCCCACTTCACCTCAGTCTTCGCTACTGCCCAGTCTTCATCTAGCCCCCATTCACTGGGCCAGACTGCAGTATGAGCCACTTATCACAGGCAAAGGGGTTTGGACCTGCCACCTCTGCTTCCCCATGGGCTTCCCCATTGCAACCCTGCACCTATTCAGCCTATAGTCAGGCCTACAGCCTGGGGCTTTCCAGGCCAGAGCTCTCAACTTCTCTGGCCCTTCCCCAGCCCTGCTCCCAAGCTAGATGTCTTGCTTAGGTCCCTGCAGCTAGGCCCTTCTCTCACTACAAGCAGAGGGAGACTGACTGGGCTTCTGGCTCACAGCCTCTTATAGGGGCCAGTTGGGCCTGATTGGGGCATGGCCACAGCTGAGCCTACTTTCCCCAGTCAGCCCAGGCTTCTTGCCCCAGCCACAGCCCTTTCCTGGGCTGTTTCAAGCCCCGTAGGGCAGGAGCGAGTAACCATCCCGCTACATCCAACAAAGTCTCTTTACCTATGTCTCTAATAATTGGGCTCTACAATTTCACCCAACGTGCCTAATACTGAAGTTAGCCTTAGTGGCCTGTAATTGCCAGCTGCCTCTCTGGAGCCTTTTTTATACACTGCTCCAGCCAGGGACTAATGGCAGCCCCAGACTTTCCCTTTCTCCCTTCTGGGAAATCAAGTTCAAATTCTAAAAGGAGCTAAAGAAGCCTCAACCCTGCATCTGAATTCACGTCACATTTCTCACTACCAGACACAAACAAATGTCATTTCAATCCCAGGTGATCCACTTCAGTCATTCCTCAGCACCATTCCTTCACCCTCCTGCCTTAGCTTAGGGCTTTGCGCCACCCTGTGGGCATTTCATGTCCCTCCTCAGTTTCACATACAGACACAATTTCCTTTGCCGTTCAATGAACAGCAAAACCTTTCTGTGTCTCTAGTCTGAGCCAGGGCATTCAATTCCATTGAAACTTTCTCTCCTGCAGTGGCAAAGCTCAGACAGAGGGGAGGTGGCCACCTTCAGCTCTGAGAGTGAGATATTCACTCTCCTCTTTCTTCAAGCTGCTGCTGTTAGTCCACAAAACATGTACCATGGAATAAAAAACTGAGTTTACTCCAGGGTGAGGAAAGAAAGGAGCCACCAACTCCCCGAAAAATCTCTGTGCCCCTGAGAGAACCTGCCCCTGCTATTGGAATCACTGATGTGGTTCAGCTACAATGGGGAAAGTATCTGCTCTCATGGGGATATAGCTCAGTGGTAGAGTGTTTGACTGCAGATCAAGTGGTCCTTGCTTCAAATCCAAGTGCCCTCTAATACGCCTCTTATTTTTTTATTTTTATTTTTGAAAAAAGGGAAAACATTTTCATTTCCATTCTCCATTATGTTCAGGAGCTCCACTATACGGGGATGCTTGAAATGAATGTCATTCAACATTTCACTGTTCAAATACATAAAAACCTAGCAAACCTGACCATCAGCTGAAATCAGTTCCAATCCTCTAAGTGTAGAGTTTATGTTTTCATCAATTAAACAAAGGGATCATATGAATGTACATTTGCAGATCCCTCTTCTCCACGGCTGTGCTGTGCAGAAGAACAAGAACCACATCCAGATGGAGTTCAGGAGTCTGACGAGCAAAGGCAACTTGGTGCGGGCTAAAGTCACCAGCACTTTGGCTCCTTCACATTCAACCAGAAGCTGGGCCCCAGGACAAGGCATGAGAAGACGACAGTGGCTGTGAGCAGGAAAATAGCCCCCAAGAAGCTGTCTAAAGCTGTCAAGATCCTCAGGAAGGTCACCATGCCCATGTCTAGCATGTACTGACTGCAGCAGGGACCAAAAAGGCAGAGAAAAGCCCTCAAAAGTTCTAAGCTGCCAAGCCCTAGATGGTGATCAAAATCCTACCTAAAATCAAGACAGGATAAGGTTAAGGTCATCTCCAAATCCAGGTCTAAGAAGGTAACACTGAGAAAGAAGTGAAAAGATTTCCATTGGGATGACTCCTGCTCCCCTAATGGCTCTTTTATGAATCACCATAGACCACCCAAAGAGATCAAAGTCCTGCAGGACAAACAGCCTCATGGACGGTATAAGGAAGTGGTGGCAGAGGGGGAAAGTGTTTCTCTTCCAGAGGGGAAGTGCTCTGTTTTCTGTAACACCTGCCAGGTGAGTGATACACTGACAGGGCAGCTGCCCATAGCTCCCACAGGAGCTCATTCTCCTCGATCTGCTTCTGCTGTTATTTCAGAGCCAGCACTAGTGGAAGTGTGTCCCTGTCACTTCACCAGCTCTAGAACAGGCTCTGTCTGCATCCCACCTCTGATTAATCCCACTTTTTAATGTATTCCTACTGCGATACTTTCCCAGTTCTCTGCCTCATTCTAACATTCCCGTCAGAGACTGACTATGGGGAGGAATGGACTAATTTGCGTGACATTTGGTAAGTTGTCATAGTATGTGACTGAAACCTCTGCTGGAGGTGGGCAGGAGCCTGTTACACACATAAAATAGCTAAGTTTTACTAAACTACCTGCTACACATTCAAACCTTCCTGTACACACACAATAGAAATTGGGGCTCTGAGAAATGGCAACTTGCCTTTAACACAGATCATTAATTTCTGTTCTTCCAGAGGCATTGAAATAGAAGCACATTACTTTTCAACAGCTGCTATTTCATGATCAGCAGCAGAACCTGTCAATTGACCACCCATAGAGCTGATTGTTTCTAACTGCAGTGTTAGCCAGACCATTCAGTAACATTATCGCTCTGTTTACAAAGCCTTTGGTTAGTGACGAATCATGAGACTTATCCCTTCCTGCTGTAATTCCACTGACTCCAGTGTCTCTTTCCCTAGTTCTGGTTCCAAGAAAAGAAACAAATTAAAACAAGCTTCAGAACTAACATGCTGTGGGAAAGTGGAAATGTTGATAGCTCAAATAATTCAGTTTCTTCTGTGTCTTGTGTGTGTCTGTCTGCTTTGTGTGTGTGACCGGTGGGGCTTTTTGTTTACGCCTGGCAGGTTCAACCCTGTCAGATTTGTCTGTGGGAAGGGGGACAGAGAAAACAGGCACCCTGGCCTTCCAGGTTGAGGTTAGGCAAAGGAATAACAACCCTGTCTCATAAAAAACAAAAAATGTTACAGAAACAGTGGTAGGAACAGTGCTAGAGAAACTGGTAAATAATCACAATGCCCAGGCTTGAAGTAATCAGAAATACAGGATTCACAAAGCAAAGCTCAGGGGAGATTTGGGGTTTATTCTCTGATCTTAGCCATGTGCTATAGCACAGGGAGCAGTTTTGGACGTCTCCCATCCCACAACTGGGGAAAGGAAAAGGATTCTTAGGTTCTAGCACAGATTGAAGGAGAATAATGATGGGGAATAAGGGAATCCCTCTGACTTACCCTAACTACCTCTGTTGTTACAATGGGTGAAATGACATTTTTCCCTATCCCTGCCCAGTTCCTGCTCTTTGTTATAGTTCAATATATTTTAAGTGCAGAAAATGATAATAAAAATATCTGCTCTCCAGCACAACCTGAAGCAACATCAGAGCAACTGGGAATGAAACAATTTGTTCCCCAAGGGAGAACTCGATGACTAAGAATTGCTTTGAAATGGGGGAACAGGATAACCATGATGCTCAGGGTTAGTTTAGACTAGGAACAGTGATGGAGTTTAGGTCAGGTCAAGGGGAAAGCTAATGCCAACCACTGCACCTAGGCTGCATCTGCACTACAACTTTTTACATTAAGATGACTAACTTGAGCAGCCAACGCCATGTACAGTCCTAGTGGATGGAAGGCAAGGGTAGTTTTTGCCTCAGTGTACCTTGTTGGGATCAAACCTGTCTCCCTAATCTAGAACTGGCTGGAGGGATACACACTCCTATGAATCAAAAGGAAAGGAGTTGATAGAAAAGATCACAGGACTGACCCCAAAGAAGGATGAGCTGCAAAAGGCAGAAGGCGCCAACTTATCTGGTGGAGCTGAGAGACCACAATGAAGATGATGCAAAAATCACTATGTGGGAATTAGCAAATGTGAATTTTTTTTAAAAATTGTTTTGGCCAACCCTAGTCAAGGGATTTATTACAATTCTCTCTCATGTGTATTTTCTGATGCCAAATGAGGCTTGAGCACTGATTGAAGCTTTTCCTGCCCTCAGAGCATCCATAAGGTTTCTCATCATGTGGATTCTCCTATGAGTGATAAAGTTTGAGCGCTGATTGAAGCTTTTCCCACACTCAGTGCACATGAAGGGCATCTCTCCTGTATGGATTCTCTCATGTGTGATAAGGTTTGAGCGCTGATTGAAGCTTTTCCCACACTCAGAGCACGTGTAGGGCTTCTCCCTGGTGTGGATTCTCTGATGATTAATGAGGCTTGAGCACGCATTGAAGCTTTTCCCGCACTCAGCGCATGTGTAGGGCTTCTCTCCCTTATGGATTCTCTGGTGTGCGATAAGGTGTGAGCTCCAACTGAAGCATTTCCCACACTCAGAGCATGTGTAGGGCTTTTCTCCTGTGTGGATTCTCTGATGTCTGATAAGGGCAGAGCTCTGATTGAAACTTTTCCCACACTCAGTGCATATGAAAGGTGATCCTCCTGTGTGGATTTTCTGATGTCTAATGAGCCTTGAGCATTCATTGAAACTTTTCCCGCACTCAGTGCAGGCGTAGAGCTGCTCCCTTGTGTGGATTCTCTGATGTGTGATAAGGTGCGAGCTCCAATTAAAGCTTTTCCCATATTCATGGCACCTGTAGTGTGTTTCTTCCAAGTTGATTTTGTAGCTTGTTATAAGGTCTTAGAGGCTACTAAAGTTTCCCTCTGGCCTCCCCTGAGTCTCACAGGCTATTGTTTTTTCTCAGAGTGCACAACTCCCAGAAACATTCCCTTTGGATGTTCCTGATAAAGTTCCATGTGGTTCTTCTTGCTCAGTATCTTCCTGATGGGGTTTCTCCTCCTCATTCTGACTCACCATCCCATCACCTGAAGGGAGACAGAGATAATCCAGACATAGGTCACTACCTGCACTGGAAAGAAAGAAAATCTCAGAGAGGAATGGAAAAAGTGATGAACAATCCAAAATGGTGTGTGGGAGAGATCAAACCTATTAGGAGCTGATTTTCCCCAAAACCTTCCCCAGAGGAGAGAGGAAGGGATCAGTTTTGGTCTGCATCTCACAAGAACACTTTGGGGAAAGTGAGATCGGGGAGCAACCTGCTGCCAGTTGTCAGTCAGAATAGGAGGGAAGCCATGAGTCACATCTGCCATAATGATTCCACATCTGCAGGGAACAATCCTGAACTGGGAGAGCTTGCAGGGTCTTTGTAGGGCATCCCAAATGTTTCCTGCATTCCCACACAGTTGTTGAGTTGGTTTAACCAACTCCTCACCTGTGCAGGCAGCTCTTGGAAGCACTTCTTTCTCAGAGCCCTGGAGGTCTGGGACCCACGGCTCTTCCCCTCGTTCCAGCTGGGAGATCACATCAGGCTTGGAAACTGGAAACTATTGCAGGAAAAGAAAATGAGGGAGGTCAGTGGAATTTGTGGGATACTTGTCACAAAGAATAGTCCATGGTTTTAACCCTCACCTCATTGTTAAGCAGTAACATCCCAAGGCCAGATTCCTTGGCTCAAAGTGGCAGGGGAGTTATTATGATTATAAATCATATTCATTAGCTTAGGGCCTAAGGAGCAACTAACAGTGGGTCAGCATTGTGCTAGGACAAGTACAAACATAGAATAATAGAGGGCCCATGCCGTGAAGAATTTACAATCTAAATACACAAGACAGACACAGAATGGGGGAAGGGATAGAACCCACTGTTAGAATAGAGATATTCAGGCCTGCCTGTAAAGCCTATAGTTTAAGAACTTAGGTGTATTTTTATCACTTAGCTACTTACAGGAGTATGAAAACAAAGAATCAAAATCACTGTCTGTATTTGTAAGGGCCTTCTCTTACCGTGACAGTCTGAGGCCTTGTCCTGAGGTTAAGAAATTTGGCTAAGCAGCAGGGGCAGCCATAAGCTGGGAAGCAAAGGGTCACATCCTCATATCCCAAACCAGTCACACTGAAATAAGGTGCTATTGGGCTGTTAGGAAGATGATCCTGTCCTGAGAGTGTCCATCACCACCAGATATAGAAACAGATCTTAAGATGGTTACAGAAAACTTAGTTTGATAGCAGCCTGTTTGGCAAGAAATCACTACTCAATGCTTGTGGTTGTGAAACTCTCATTTTTATATTCTTTTATCGTTATGGCCACCACTTTACAATGTTAATCAGTCTGGTTTTCTAATTGTTTTTGTCTGCTGTATAATTAATTTTGCTAGGTGTAAGTTAATTGGGGTAGTGGGATACAGTTGGTTAGAGAATTATGTTTCAATGTGTTAGGATTGGTTAATTAAATTTCAGTACAATGATTGGTTAAGCAAAGGTACAGCTGAGAATATTACTATAGAAACTGAGTCAAACAGGAGGGGGAACAGGAACAGGGAACGGGGAAACAGGGTAAATGCTCTGCGGCATCAGAGCTGGTAAGGGCGACACGGGGAAAATGCTCTGCGGTGTCAGAGCGGATAAGGGGGACACGCCACCAAAGACCCCAGGCCCCCTGAATCCTCTGGGCAGCCCTGGGTGACAGTCATTTCCTTATCTCTGTCGGGTATTCCATTTATGTAGGTTACTCCCAGCCAGTCCTTAATGACCCATTCATATCATCCCATGACAGCTACGTGACAAAACACCTCACGTCTCCTGCTCTTTATAATCATAGCAATACCAATCACAGCAGGAAACTGAGGTGTGTATTGGCATCATACAAGTATCACCGAAAGTTCCACCTCTATCTCAGACACACTGCTCACAGCCCCTGGAGAGAAAGCAAAGCACAGGAACTGGACGTTAGTCCAGCAAACACAGTGGAGGACAAGCTGCAATCCTCACACACTGGTCAAAGAGGAGAGGCATGTGGGTCCCTACCCATAGAGAGGGTCTGGCTAGAGGCCTGATACCTGAGAGGCTCTTCCTTGAGTAGACCATGGAGGCAGGTCAAAGGCTTAGCTACCCCTGACTGTGACATTGCAAAAGCACATTTTGGGGCATTAGAAATCTAGTGACTCAGGTGTAATGGGAGGGAGAATTAAACTCCCCCAGTGTGAGGAGAAGGCTGGGGAATTAAACGCTAACATTCAGAAGCAACAGCCTCTAATTCTTCTGGAAAAGGAGAATGTAAGAAACAAGAACTGGGACATGCAACGTCAGGAGGGACAGGCTCAAAGATCCAAGGAGCCTGGAAGGAAGACAGCTTGTGGCTGCTGCAGATGGGGAGAGTGGGGATAAGACTCTCTCCAAACTCTCACTCTTCTTGATCCCGACCTGATTTTACGATCTATGACCTAGTCTCACGTCTTGTGGGCAATTTTATACTTGCTAGATGTAAGATGCCATGATCAGAGTATTGCTTATTAGCTTGGAACATGTGTGGAGGGGCAAGGAGGTGAGTATAAAGAAATGGGTTATTAAGGGCAGGTGGACACTACAGCCGGGATTGACACTCTGAGATCGATCTAGCCGTGGTCGATTTAGTAATATGATTTAGTAAACGTAGCCTAAGCTTGCTACAGTTCAGGGCCTTATATTAAGCTGAGGCTTTGTGAGAGTGGTTATGCTGAAGTCTAGGATTTACCTGAGGTTTGGGTAGGGATTCAGGGTTAAAGGTCTGGGATCCCCCACAGCTCTAGATCCCCAAACCTCTCCTCCCTCCCACTGACCCACCCAGCCCACTTCCTGGGTGCCCTTCCTCCACACTCCCCTCTGCTTCTTCCCATTACTCGCAGCCGGAACCATCTCCTGGTGCCTTGGGAGCTTCTTGTGTTCCCTCCTCATCCCTTATTACCTCCTCCCTCCGTGCTGCCTGCTAGTGTATGGGAGAAAAGGAAAAAAAGGGGGACAAAGAAACTTGTCAAAACTTGGATGATGAATAAAGGTATAAAGTTATTACTGCTCAGGTTCTTTAGAGATCCCACAGCTTCTAATAACCCAGGGGACAGGACTCCTTACCCAGTGAGGTCACCGTCTCATAGTTCTCCTGCATGACGTCCCTGTAGAGGGCTCTCTGAACAGGGTCCAGAAGATCCCATTCCTCCCTAGTGAAATACACAGCCACCTCCTCGAAAGTCACCGGCCCCTGAAAGAGAAAGAGTCCAACACTCAATACCTGCTGCCCCACTCACAACCCAACTATTCACAGAACAGCAGCACCAGGGAAATGGAAGCTCCAGGAGGCACATGTTAACAGAGTCCCACCCCACCTTGCCTAGAGCAGCCAGGAGGAAGAGAGAACCTTTGTGTCTCCCAGCTGACAGACGGAAGCAGGGTCATCACATTTATCACATACCTACTAGTCAGAGCTTAATATAGGAGATGGGGCTGTCTCTGGACCCTGCTGGTAGCTTCCTGGTAGGAATCCCAACACTCTCCAAATAAAATATATGGAAGAAAGGGGAAGTCAATAGTAAAGAATAGAAGTTCGAAGGTCAGAATTGTAGAAAGTTGGCAAGGGAAGCTATCAGAAATCAATGATCAATCAATGAAAATAAGAAGGAAATTTTTAAAAGGACAAAATTAATCCTAACAAAGGTAGTGGTAAATTACTAGATGGAAATTGCAGAATTATCAACAATCATGCAGAAGAGATAAAAGTGTTCAATAAATATTTCTCTCCTGGATTTGGAGAAAAACAGATAATGTAACTCATATCATAAAATGTTGACACTGACAGTCTTTCCATTCCAAAAGTAACTCACGAGGATGTTAAACAGCAGCTATTAAAGTTAGATATGTTCAAATCAGTGGGTCCAGATAACTAGAGTTTTGAAAGACCTGCTGGAGGAGCGTGGTGGACTGTTAATGTTGATTTTAATTAGGACTTGGAACACTTGGGAAATTCCAGAAGACTGGAATAAAGCTAATGCTGTGCCAATATTTAAAAAGTATAAAAGAGATGATGCAGCTAACTACAAGTGTGTCAGTCTGAAATCGATACTGGGCAAGAGAATGGAGCAGCCGATACTGGATTTCATTAATAAAGAAAGGAGGGTAATATAATCAGTACTCATTAAAAACGTGTAGACACAATAGATCCTATCAAACGAACTGGATATCCTTACTGGATGAGATCAAAAGTTTGGATGCAGCTAATAGTACTGATGTAATATATGTAGGCATATGAATTGGTTCAGCACAATATTCTGACTAGAAAGATACAAAATACACATGGCATACATTAAATAGATTAAAAACTGGGATTTTAAATAGGGAACCATGGTCAAGTGGATTTCTTTCTAGCGGGTTCCCGCAAGGATTGGATCTTGGCCCTGTGCTATTTAACATTCTTATCAATGAAGTGGAAGAGAACATAAAATCATCACCGATAAAGTTTGCAGTTGCCACAAAGACTGGGGGTGGGGGTAACTAATGAAGAGTCAGGAGGTTCAGGTTTCAGCACTGGGAGTCTGGGAAGTTGTCCCAGCCCTGGCTGGAGGGTTATTTCCTGTTTCACAAAGAGGGGAAGTTTCATTCCCAATTACTGTGCCTTGAAATTAGAACCTATCTGACACTACAGCCCATATTCAGCATAGTGGCAGGATTATAATATGATTAGGACATGACTCATTTTATACAAAATACCTCATGTGTGGTGTCACTGGAAAAGTTATGATTTGCTGAATATGATTATACTACCTGTGTGCACGGATCATGTTTGTGGCTGAAGTTATGGATATTGACTCTGTATCTGTCTTTCAAATCTGCTTACTCTGAGTAACAGCCACAATGAGCCTTTCAGGTACAACAATGAAGAAGCCAGACAGTGTTCATGACTCATCAACAAAGACAATGGACTGTGGAAGAGCTTAGCCCTCTTGTGAACTTTTCAGGCAGCCTATGAGTCATGGCTACTGTGACTCAGCAGGGCATGTTAGGGCATGTAACCAGACCACATGAGAATGAACTTCGTTTTGGTACCTATATTTTCCCACAAACTGGACTGGGAACTGATTTTAGAACAAAGGGTTCCTGTCATATGGAAAAGCTACATAAGGTGGGGTGTGACATCATCTCTTGGCCTCATTCCCCACACAAGAGAACTCCTGGAAACACCTGAGGAACAAAGACTGAACTAGGGGAAGTGCTGGTCCCAGTGCAAAGGGATTTCTAGCTTGTGTATGGAAACTTGGTGGACTGCTTCTATCATCAGCCAGGGTGAGAAATTGCTAATTCAAATTCTATCCATCTAGTATGTTAGGCCTGGTTTGAGTTTTTGGTTATTTGCTAAGTAATTTGCTTTGATCTTTTTCCTAACACTTATCGCTGGGAAATTGGCTGTTGTCTTCTCTCTCTCCTTGAGTGGCTTAGGTAACGCACTCAGGTAGCTTAGCTGGCCACATGGCGCCACCTGCTGTCGTGTTGGGTGATAACAGGCCCCGGAGAGGCTGGCTGAATCTCCAGCAAAGCAGTGTGAGAAGGGAAGGCCCAGCTTGAGGGTTAGAGGGCACAGCGGTTCCCAGAAGCTCCACAAACTGCACCCCTGGGTGACAACCCATCACGCCCTAGAGTACACAAGTCTCAGCAGATTTGTCACATCCTGTCCCCTCCCTTTCTACACCCAGGATATTTCCTGCCTCCCACCACCTCTAGCAGATCCCACCAGTGGTGAGCTCCAGCCAGTTTGCATGAACTGGTTGTTAAATTTAAAAGCCTTTTTAGAACCTGTTGTTCCAGGACAACCGGTTCTAAAAAAGCTTTTAAATTTAACAAAGGCTCAGGCAGTTGTCCACCCGGCCCCCAGCCCCAGCTCACCTCCCCCTCTCCTCTGAACGCTCCATCCTCCTTCTCCTCCCCATCCCCTGCTTCCCGCAAATCAAATGTTCGCGGGAAGCCTGAAACAAGCAGCAGGCAGGTAACCCAGGCCCAGGGGGGCAGGGGCGGAGGGGACGGCGTGCGTGGCTCAGTACGGCTCCACCTGAGCAGCTCCTCCTGGCCCTGGCCGAGTGCCCCAGCCGGGTCCCGTCTAAGCACCCCTGGCTTGGGCTGGTCCCAGCTAAGCGGCTCCGACCCGGCCCAGCTCAGGCCCAGCAGCACCGGTCCTGGCCGAGCAGCTCCAGCCTGGCTCATGGAGTTGGGTCCTTTGGCGCCAGTCGCGGTCCCGCTAGAGCGGTCCCAGTCCTGGCCCCAGGCAGTGTGGTAAGGGGGCAGGGAGGGGGAGTTTGATGGGTTGTGGGGGGTGGATAGGGGTCAGGGCGGTCAGAGAGCAGAGAACAAGGGGATTGAATGGGGGCAAGGGTCCCAGGGGGCAGTCAGGAAGGAGCAGGGGTTGGATGAGGTGCTGGGGGGCAGTCATGGATAGAGAGAAGGGGTGGTTGGATGGGGCAGGGGGTCCGGGGGGGCATCAAGAATGAGAGGAGGGGTTTGATGGGGTGGCAGGGGGCAGTCAGGGGACAGGAAGGGGGGGATAGGTCTGGAGTTTCCAGGGGGTGTGTCAACCAGGGCCGGCTTTAGGCCGATCCGCCCGATTCCTGGGAATCGGCCCCGCGCCTAAGAGCACCCCACGTTTAGGCGCCTTTTACATTTTTTTTTACTTACCCTGGCTGCTGCGGTCTACTCCGGGGTCTTCCATGGCCCTACGGCCCCGGCTGGGGCTCTGGGCCCTTTAAATAGCCCCCAGAACCCTTGGGTAGCAGGGGGCTCTGGGGGCTATTTAAAGGGCCAGGGTTCCAGCTGCCTCTACTGCACCCCCCTGCCCTGCCCGCACCAGCCTCACCCCCCGCTGCCTGCAGCCAGATCTGCACCCCCTGCCCAGAGCCAGCCCCTACCAACCCCCCTGCCCTGTCTGCAGCCAACTCCTGCCACACACCCCTGCCCGCACCAGCCCTGCACTGCCTGCCCTGCCCTGTCTCCAGCCAACCCCTGTTGCACCCCCCTGAGTGAAGCCAGCCAGTCCCATACTCCTGTCTCCAGCCCTGCCTACCCCTGCTGCACCTCCCTGTGGCCCTGCCTGAAGCCAGCCTGCCCCACACTACCCTGTCTCCAGCCAGCCCTGCACCCCTCATCCTGCCTGCAGCCAGACCCTACCTCCAGTCAGCCCCTGCCCTGCCTCGAACCAGCCCCATATCCACTGCTGCCCTGCAGTTCCCAGGCCAGTAACCTGCACACTTGCTTCAATGAGGGGAGCAGGAAGCAGCGGGGACCCACACATGTGCACATCCCCAGGGAGTGGCGGGGACCCACACATGTGAAACGGCAGTCATTAATAACCAATCAACAGCATATATGTTGCAATGTACATAATATGTAATTGTATTACTTATATAGTTATGGAAAGTAAATAATACATGGAAGAAATGGAAGGCTTTTTTTTTTTTTTTTTTACACTTTTTTCTTTTTAAGTCATCCTTGCCAGGGCCCCGCCGAAAGTGTTCTAATTGGGCCCCGCACTTCCTAAAGCCGGCCCTGGAGTCAACGAGTATGGGGGGTTGGATGGGATGACTCCCTCGTGAGGTGAGGAGGAGGGAACCTGTTAATATTTTGGCAGCTCATCACTGGCTCCCACCCTCCTACACATTTACTGCTTCACTCCCTCCAAGCAGAACCCACCACCAGCTCCCTGAGAATCCCTTACCTGAGCCAGCTCCATTGCAGCCGTTCCCTTGCCCCTGGGAGGATGGGATGATCTGGAGCAAAACGTGGACGTTATTCTGTAGCCTTCCAGGGCAAGAAGGGCAATGTGAGAGAATTCAGACAGGGTTTCTCTCCTTTCCACATGTTGATTCCCCCCAGCATTGTTCCCTGGTCATGGACATTCCAGGTTCTGCCACACTGGGAAGCACAGAGTGACCGTATTCCAGTACGGGCCTACCCCCCTCCTACCAGGGTGTGACCCTCTGACACATGGTGAAACTCTCCCAGCAGCAGAGTCTCTCTGTTACACTTATCAAGTTTGAGGGTGATACCACGCTGGGAGGGGTTGCAAGGACTTTGGAGGATAGAACTGAAATTCAAAATCATCTGGACAAACTGGAGAAATGGTCTGAAGAAAATAGGATGAAATTCAATAAGGACAAATGCAAAGTACACCACTTAAGAAGGAACAATCAGTTGCAAACATACAAAATAGGAAATGACTGCCTAGGAAGGAGTGCTGTGGAAAGGGATCTGGGAGTCAGAGTGGACCACAACCTAAATAGGAGTCAACAGTGTTGCAAAAAAGCAAGTATCATTTTGGGATGTATTAGCAGGAGTATTGTAAGCAAGACACGAGAAGAAATTCTTCCGCTCCACTCCACGTTTATTAGGTCTCAACTGGAGTAGTGTGTCCAGTTCTGGGGGCCACATTTCAGGAAGATGAAGACAAATTAGAGAAAGTCCAGAGAAGAGCAACAAAAATGATTAAAGATCTAGAAAACATGGCCTATGATGGAAGATTGAAAAAAACTGGGGAAGACTCAGAGGGGACGATCACAGTTTTCAAGTACATAAAAGGTTGTTACAAAGATGCCAGAGAAAAATTGTTCTTCTTAACCTCTGAGGACAGGACAAGAAGCAATGGACTTAAATTAAAGCAAGGGCAGTTTAGGATGCAGATTGGGAAAAAAACTTCCTAACTGTCACGGTGGTTAAGCACTGGAATAAATTATCTAGGGAGCTTGTGGAATCGCCATCACTGGAGATATTTAAGAGCAGGCTGGACAAACACCTGTCAGGGATTGCCTCGATAATACTGAGTCCTGCCTTGAGTGCAGGGGCTGGCCTAGATGACCTCTCGAGCTCCCTTCCAGTTCTATAATTCTATGAACCAAAGGCCAGAGAAGAGCAGAACCAAAAGTGTCACTCTGGGGGATTCTCCCTGTCACTGTTCCCAAGGCAGCTCTCTCAGGTTTACAAAGCTGTTTGATGCTCCAGCCTTTACACAGTCTCTCCTGGCAGTGCCCCCTTCCATGGGCTGGGCGTAGTTTTAGCCTTTGGGAAGTGTGACCCCGGGGGCTCTGAGAGTGGGTCTTCTTCCTTCAGCACATCTTGCTTCTTTCTGTGGCTCCCCAGTGAGTCCAAATGAGTAGATACTCCTGACACAGACTGTGAACATAAGAGCTACTCACTGCATCAGACCAATGGTCCATCTAGCTCAGTGGTCAATGCTAGGTGCTTCAGAGGGAATGAACAGAACAGGGAACCATCAAATGATCCACCCCGTCAACCATTCCCCGCTTCTGGCAAACAGAGGCTAGAGACATCACACCTGCCCATCCTGCCTGTGACACTGGCAGATGAGGTATTAGCTCTTGCAAAAGCCCCCATGTCTTCATTGAACAGGGACAAACGCATAGCTGGAATCAGTCTGACTCACCTGTGTTAGTGTTAGGGATTAGGATTATAAGAATGTGTTTACACGTTATTGAATGCTTGTGAGTTGCTGCCTGGGTTAATATCTGACTAGTTGCACTGTGAGCCTCTGTGGCTCTGTAAATCACCAGACAGGACAGAGACTTTACCTAAGTGAAGTGCTGACTGGCAACCGAATGCATTACACCCTGCCTGGCAGGAAAGGTCCATCAACACCAGATAGACTATTATGCGATGTTAAAGACGACAAAAGACTGTTGTTGTGCTCTTGACTTCCCATTAGCTGAGTTTGCAGCTGAAAGCATATGGCAGGAAGGGGACAAAAAAAAAACATACAGAAGGAACTGATTATCTGTATGCTGCTTGGACTCTGTGGGGAGCAAAGTTTCTAGGTATAAGCAAGAAATAGCCAGCTGATTAGCCTGGTTTAGTCCTAAGGAAGATATAGGGCTTCCTTATTATAGAAGCTTCTATTACCTTTTGAAATTTAAGACTGTAACTTGTCTGCATCTATAGGATTACCTGCTTTAAATTTATAAACAACTCTCATTTCCTTTAAATAAGTCTTAATACAGGTTATTACAGGTCTGGCTACAAGTATTGTCTTTGTTGTGAGATCTAAGATTCAATTGACCTCAGTAAGTGACTGGTCCTTTGGGACAAGGTCAGAATTGACAAAGCCCTGGCTAGGATGATTTAGTTGAGGATTGGTCCTGCTTTGAGCAGGGGGTTGGACTAAATGACCTCCTGAGATTCCTTCCAGCCCTGATAGTCTATGATTCTATGACTGGCAATAACCTGAACATTGCTGTGATTCGTAGGGTAAGGCAGTGGTTCTCAATCAGGGGACCTGGGCTGGCCGGGGGCCACTAGCAGGTTTCAGGGCGGGCGCCAAGCAAGGCCAGCATTAGACTCACTGAGGCCCAGGGCAGAAAGCTTAAGTCCCAGCACATGGGGCTGAAGTCCAGGGCCTTGAGCCTCTACCTGGGCCTGAAGCCAAAGCCTAAGCAATGTAGATTTGTGGGGCCCCTGTGGAATGGCACCCCAAGAGAGGAACAAAGTGCCCTGAGGACTCAGCCAGAAGGTTGAGCCCTGAAACGCTACTGGCTTAGAGGGTCTGTGCCAGTCAGGAAGCGCTAGCAGCGAGGGAAGACTGGAACTGATGGTTGGAGGGGTGAAGAGGTTTGGGATATGGTGGGGGAAGAAGCATCTGGGACTGGATAACCTGGGGCTGGGCAGTCTCCATAGGGGACACTTCCTCCTCCTGTGCCCTTTCCACACCCTCTTGTGAGTAGAGAATGACCACCCTGTCCCCACCCCCCGAGGCAGCCGTGTCTCAGGACTCTCCCAAGTTGCACCCACTAACTCTCTTCCCATTTGGGGTAGAGCTCGGGGCAACAAATTACCACCAAGATGAACCTAGCTGAATGCTGCTTGTTCTGGTGCCACAGGGGCCTCTGGTGGGTGAAAGGCAGAACTGTAGCACTTCTCCGGCAGAATGTATCTTCTTCAAGCCAAAAAAAAAGAAATTCTGCGCTGGACGTGAATTCTGTGCATACGCAGTGGTGCTGAATTCCCACATGAGTAACTCACACCTGGCACAAACATAACCTGCTCACTCCCATCTCTTCTCCCTATGTGTCGAGTCCTAGAGCTACTGCTGTCATTAATGCACACAGGCTTTCACTCCCATTAGTGCTGGCAAGATCCAATCCAGTTACAGGACTGAAACCTTATTTTCCTATCACCTGGGAAAGTCTCAGCTGAGGGGGAGGTGAGATGGGGAGCGGGTACAAAGGGGAAAGTTGTTGTACCATGTTGGTCCCAGGAAAGCAAAAAGGTATTTTTAATTGGTTCTAAAAAAATTACCTCACCCACCTTGTCTCTCCAAGAGATCTGAAAGTGGCAGAAGGAGACAAACATGAAAACAGAACTCAGGACTCTAAAGCAAACATTTCAGACCCCTGGAAGAAATTATATTTCCCTTCTGCCCCGGGTATGTTTGAATTCTGAATGAGGGACCACCCCATTCCCCTCACAGCAGCAAAGGGAGACTGCAGTCAGCTCCAGATGGTCTTTCCCAATCCTGGGATGTTTGTTGTGATAAATTTGTGTGTGGTGTGTGCACGGGCTGGGTACAGCTGGACCGATCTGCAGATTGGAAAGTCAGGGCAACTCTAGCACAGTTTGGGGGCTGTGGGCAGGGGGAGCAGTTCTGGAGCTGGGCCTCTGTCCTCTCTAGGTCCCATGGCACATGGCTCTGGCAGCATCAAGTGGATCCATCACTGCAGGGGAAGGCTGGGGTAATGTCTGAGATCAGGGTGAGAATTGGAGGGGGATCCATGCTCAAGAATGGGGGATGGAATTCACCTCCCCGCCCCTCTGCAGAGCTCAGCAACTAGGGTTTTATCCAGTGAAGTAAATTTCACTCTGGGTGACTGAGTCAGCCACGGAAAGATCCTTGGGCCTTAGGTTCCACACTGGCCACAGGAGTTTACTAGTTCTCCCTCCCCAGACGGCCGGGGGAAGCCAGGGATAATTAGTGGGTTATGGAAATTAGAAGATGAAAATTCACTAAGAACAATGATATTTGTGTGTTTATTATCAAATCCCCAGATTTAATCCCCACCAATCCCCATCCTCCTTCCAGTGACTATAAATATCTAAGGGACTCAGCTACTGATCCTGCAGGCAGTTCCTGCCCTTCCCCACTTTCTAAAGCAGCACTTTTAAGAACAGGGCAGGGAAACATGTAAATACTTTGAACCAAATTCCAGAAGCTGCTGAGCATGGAGAAGTTAAAATGAAACCAAGGTTCCATCTCTCCAAGGACCTGGCCCCTAGTGCAAAACAACAGACACTCTCCAGAAATCTGAACTGGCCACTTCATAACTGATAAAATGTTATTAATCTGTTCACTTCTGGGAATTACCAATAAGAGAAACAACCCAGTGATGGTGATATCCTGAGGAAAAGATCTCATGTGTCTTCAGATCATATCGATTTGTAATTGGAACTTTATACACTAAAATGCCCAATTCATAGCCCTACGGTGATTGCCTGGTGTCACTACAGGGCAGAATTAAGGTTGGTGCCTTAGTTGTGAATTTCCATCCCCTAACATATTGCAATTACTGTTAAGTGGGTTTGACAAAATTCATTTTTGTCTATTTCTTTCTTTTAATTTCAATAGATAGCGATATTTATTTTTAAGCCTTTTTCTCAATGTTTACAATTTCAATGTTCAGAGCTGTGGGAAGTTATGGGGATCGTCAGACAACAATTATTTAATTACAGTAACTGCTAAGATTCCAAAAGCCAAATCATGTAAATGTTCAAAGAAAAATTGTCAATGTCACATGCAAAATATACAGTGTAAATATCCTTAAATCCAACTTGACTTTCTCCAGAAGCATTTCTGTATATTACCTATATAAATATTTTTTCTTGTGTCTGTACAATTAAAAACCAACATTTACTGCAATTTATTCATAAAAATCTAATCATTTCAAGAATAATTTTAAGTAATGAAATACTTGAATTCTTTCCCTTCCTCATAGACTTTAAGGTCAGAAGGGACCATTATGATCATCTAGTCTGACTTCCTGCACAAAGCAGGCCACAAAACCCTACCCATCCACTTCTATAACAAACCCCTAACCTATGTCTGAGTTATTGAAGTCTTCAAATTGTGATTTGAAGACCTCAAGATGCAGAGAAGTGCAGTGGAAGTGACTCGTGCCCCACGCTGCTGAGGAAGGCGAAAAACCTCCAGGGCCTCTGCCAATCTGCCCCGGAGGAAAATTCCTTCCTGACCCCAAATATGGCGATCAGCTAAACCCTGAACATGTGGGCAAGACTCACCAACCGGCACCCAGGAAAGAATTCTCTGCAGTAACTCACATCCCATCCCATCTAACATCCCATCACAGACCACAGGGCATATTTACCTGCTGATAATCAAAGATCAATTGCCAAAATTATGCTATCCCATCATACCATCCCTTCCATAAACTTATCAAGCTTAGTCTTAAAGCCAGATATGTCTTTTGCCCCCACTACTCCCCTTGGAAGGCTGTTCCAGAACTTCACTCCTCTAATGGTTAGAAACCTTAATCTAATTTCAAGTCTAAACTTCCTAGTGTCCAGTTTATACCCATTTGTTTGTGTGTCCACATTGATACTACGTTTAAATATTCCCAGACCGGAATGTTTCATTTCAGGATAATTACTCCCTCCCTGTGATGTATTTTATTCTCAGTACCATAACCCTCTTGCGATGTAGGTCCTGTCTGGGAGCTCTGCTGAGGCCAGTAGCATTATTATCAGAAGGTGACACACTGACACATGAGCAGAGACATATGGGGGAGGGTGGAGGACAAGGTAACATGGAGCCTACCAGGGTTGAACATGGCCGTGAGAGCAAACGCCCTCTCAGCCTCTCCTCTCTCCCACCTCCCAGAGTCAGTAACTCTGATAAATCATTCCCTGAAATCTAAATAGCCCCAGCATGAGAGACAGTGATTAACGCAGTTACCTTAGGGGCTGCAGCGCCAACCCCCTGCCTGGATGAAGAGGATGAAGAATTTCAGTAGAAATTGGTTAGGCTGGGAGAGGGCAGAGCTGATGTGGGACTGGGAGCCAAGTTGACCAAGAGGCCAGAACTCATGGAGGGTTTGGGAGAAGACGTCAAGAGGACTGGGTAGAGGCATTTCAGTGTATTTTCTCCATTAACCATTCTGCCATGTATTTAATTTAGAAATTTTTCATTCCCATCTAAACACCTTGGAGCTAAGCTGGGTTGATGCATTTAATTAGGTGTTTAATCAGATGCTCATGCAACACAAAGCAGTCAATAATGGGTGTGCTTTCATTCATTAACTAGACTGTGTGCTGTGCATCGCTTTTAAAAAAAGATGGTGTGAGGGAGTGTCAAAATTTTAGGCATTAAGAAATGGTAAGTAGGTGTCAGTTGGTTTCTTTCCTAATTTTAATGTCAGTTTTGAATCAGTATTAATACCATGTTGTTTTAACAGCAGTAGGGTCCATTTGTATAATTTTTTGCAAGATTTCATTGGATATTGTGAACCAGCTGTCTTCACCTTTTATTTTGAAATTCCTAAATACAATCCAGCGCACCTCTCCTGAAAGACTGCAAGCCCTGGCCGGTGACAAGTTCCTTAGAGAGCAAACACCTGATGAGCCCTTTTGCCCTAAAACGCGCATTTAGCTCTTTGACATTGCTTTATCCACCCCACCAGAAAATGCTATAGGGAACCCGTCATTACTGCCGACCGTCACGAGGTATAGTTCTACCAGCTATGGGCCAACATTCAAATGGTTCTGTTTGTTTATCTTTCATTCAGCTTTGCAATTGTTAGACCCTATTTAAAAACTGGAAGTGAAATAACTGAAGCAAGTTAAGAAGAGAGCGGCATCAGGCATAGGTGTGGGGAAACAATAAATGGAAAGAACCAACTATGCAAAAAGGAACATCGCAAACTATCAGAGCCCCAGACCCCCGTCCAACAGAACCCACCCCAGCCAGGCATATCAGCTAGGTCCCTGAAAAATCACCCAGCCTGCCTGGTAGTGAACGTTGTGTGTTACAGGCAGAGCTACGGTGTGTGCATCTGCTCTGCTGACATGCTGCTTTGGTACGGAAAGCACCATGGCCACAGGGAGCAGAGACATGGACTCCTACATAACACATTCCCAGATACACCTCCAATGCCGCATCCCTCCCACCTCCCTACTGTCTGCCATCCCCTCCCCTACCTCCACATGGCCATTCTCAGCCTATTGCTAACACTTCCTCCCAGCCTCCAGCACTATAAATAAATAAAACATGGTGTTACAAAAAGTAGATCGTGCCACAGAAACCTGATCTGGACGTCAATAAGGCTTTTGATACAGTTCCACATGGGAAACTATTCGTTACATTGGAGACAATGGGGATTAATATGAGAACCGAAAGGTCAATAAAGAATTGGTTAAAGGGAGTCTACAAGGGGGTCATATTGAACGGTGAGTTGTCAGGCTGGAGGGAGTTACTAGTGGAGTTCCTCAGATCAGTCCTGGGACCAATCTTACTCAACACTTTTATTAGTGATATTGGCACAAGAAGTGGGAGGATGACACAAAGCTGGGAGGGATTGCCAATATGGAGGAGGACAGGAAAAACATACAAGAAAATCTGCATGTCCTTGAAAGCTGGAGTAATAGAAATGGGATGAAAATGAATAGTGCACAAATTCTAGTTGTTAGTCCCCAATTTAAACTGGGGATTTATCAATTGGAAGTGACAGAGGAGGAGAAAGACCTGTGTGTATTGGGTTGATCACAGGTTAATTATGAGCTGCCAATGTGATGCAGCAGTGAAATAGGTTGATGCAGTCCTAGAATACATCAGGTGAGGTATTTCCAGCACAAAAATGAAAGGGTTAGTACTGTTATAAAAGGCACCGATGAGACTTCATCTGAAATACACCTCTACCTTCTGCCCTTAAAGTCTGTGAGTCTATAAACCGTGCTTTGTGTTGCACAGACACTGATGGAGATCAGGGCCCCATCGTGCAGCACATGGCAGAGAACTTGACTGAGATCAGCACCCCCATTCTGCTGGGCACTGCACAGACAGAGAGGGACAGTCCTTGCCCCAAAGAGATCACAATCCAAGGAGACAATGGGTAGGAGGAAAATAGAGAGGGGCTGTGACTTCCCCAAGGTCACCAAGCAGGTCAGGGATAGAGCCAGGAACATATCCCGTTAACACCAGAGCCACATCACCCGCAGCTTGGAAAGGTTCCCAGACCCCACTGTATTAGGCTGCAGGAAGAGGTGGTTTGTCCATGGATGTACAGGCTGTCTTGGCAGGGCAGCTCAGCTGCGGCCCCTGCACACAGCTGGGTGTGTGTGTCATGGGTCAGGAGAAGTCAGTGTCCAGTCCTGTGGGGCTGTGCTCCTGGCTCATACCTCCAGCACTCACTGCTGCCCCTCACTTACCAGCTGCACTGGTCAGCCAGCCCCAGGCTTCTGTGAGGTCACTGCCCCTCCCACTCTACCACTTTAAACCTTATAACAGGGACATGGTGCACCAGTGCCAGAGAGCACTAGTGTAAAGTCTGCCTACACTAAGGGTTTGCACCAGTGCCTAAAACAGCAGTGTGGCAGAGACCTTCAGTACCCAAAACAGCAGTACGGTGGCACTAGAATGGGAATCTATTTCTAGCTCTGTCACAGACCTTGCACACATCAATGTTTCTCTTCCCAACTTTATTCTCTTTACCCAGCTGCCCACTCACTGGGATCTCCTCTCTCTTCAGAGCTGCTCACCACTAAAATCTGTGTGCGTGTCACCAGAGCTAAGGTAGTTCAGCTCTGGACAGTCTTACAATGGGGGCTGTGGAGTCTCTTTCCCTGGAAGTTTTTAAGAACTGGTAAGACAAACCTCTGTCAGAGATAATCAACATATGTTTGGTCCTGCCTCGTCAGAGAGAGCTGGACTTGATGACATCTTGAGGTCCTATCTAGACCTACACTTCAAGGATGCTATGCTATATATACATATAAAACAACATACAGAAAAAACCACACAACAACATGTCAGGCCATTAAAAAAAAGAACAACAACAAAACAAAAAACTACACTGCACAGGATAAAATGACACAATACTAAGGAGAAGAAAGCAACACAATGCAAACTAACACACCTTAGGACAAAAGTACAGAATGCAAAATAAAAACTCAAACTAACATAACACAGACACCAAACAAGCTAAGGCAAAACAACGCATCATAAAACTATGGAACACAACGTGGTGCATCATAGTTCCAAAAGGCACCATGCAAAATAGCTCAGCATAGAACAGGACACAGCACAAGAGAGAATTATTTCAATGTAGACGTGGAAGAGATCTTGAGAGGTCGTCTACTCCAGCCTCCTGTGATGAGGCAGAACCAAGTATCTCTAGACATTCCCAGACTGGTGGATCTCTAACCTGGTCTTAAAAATCTCCAGTGAAGAAAATTCCAGTCTCCCTTGGAAGCCAATGCAAGGCAAACACAGGCCAAAACAACACTGTACACACACAAGCTGGGCTTGTGGATAAGGGGAGAGGCAAGATGTGAAACAATCTGGGTTCAGTTCCCAGTTTTGCCCCAGATTGTCCATGCAAACTTGAGCAAAATACTTCAGCTCTCTGATGTTCAGTTTTCCCATCTGTAAAATGGAGAGTCGCCTCCCACCATTGGCCTATTTAGCCTTTGAACATTTTGTGGCAAGGCCTGTCCCTGTGGGCATGTCGACACTGCAGTCAGACACCGGCGGCTGGCCTGTGCCTGCTGACTTGGGCTCACATGGCTCAGGCTGCAGGGCTGTTTAATTGTGGTGTCGACGTTCTGGCTTGGGCTGCAGCCCAAGGTCTGGCACCCTCCCACCTCGCAGGGTCCTACAGCCTGGCTCTAGCCCGAGCCAGGACATCTATACTGCAATTAAACAGCCCCTTCGCCTGAGCCCCCTGAGCCTGAGTCAGCTGGCATAGGCCAGCGGGGAGAAAGTGTGTGTGTGTGTGCGCGCGTTTGTGTGTGTTTAACAGCAGCGTAGAGATACCCTTGGTGTCTTTTCTGCACCTGTCACAACGGGGACCCAGATCTTGGTCAGTGTCTGTGCTGAGCCCTGCACAACAGGAAGACTGATCTCAGTTGGGGACTCTGCAACTCCCAGCATTACAGGATCCCTGATTTTGTTTAGGGCCCCTGCAGTAACTGGCAAAATGTGGGGGCAGGATCTCTGTCAGGGTCTGTGCAGTGCACAGTACAGTGGTGGGGTATGATCTTTGTTAGGGTCAGTGCAATGCCAGACCCAACGGGGACACATATCTCAGTCGAGGTCTCCGAAGTGCACAGAACAATGGAGGCAGCGGTTTGGGTCACAGTCGTTCGCTGCCTGGCACAAGGTGCAGGTCTCAGTTTTACCTGGCACAACAGCGGGGTCTGATCTCACCTCTGGTCTCTTCAGTGCCTGGCAGAACAAGGCCCAGATCTCAGTTGGGGTCTCTTCAGTGCCTGGCAGAACAGGGCCACGGGCAGTACGATAAGAGCCCTGATCTCAGTCACACACCTGGAGAGAAAAATGGGAAGATTTTTGAGAATTTGATATCAGAATTTCAGAACTGAGGAGAAAATGGGGCACAAACTAAACATTTGCCAATATAAGGGACAAGCATCAACATGTGGGGAGATTTTATGTCACCATTCAACAGTTCAAGAGAAAAGAGGGGAAATTGGAGGGGATTATACAGGGATATTGAATCAACAACAGGATGGGACGGATTCTTCTTGCCTCACACTCACAGGGCCAGGAAGGAGCCCTGGGTGATGTCTTTTCACAGGGGAAAGGAGCGGGGCTGGAGTCAGAAGGTTGCTGGCTGTGGGGAGGGGCTGGCAGTGGGGTCTGGGAATATGACTAGCAAGTGCTGAGGAGGGAGGAGTAACTGGACTAGGAAACCTGGGGCTGGGCCCTCTCCATGGGGGACACTTGCTCCTCCCTCCCCCTCCTGGCCCTTCCCACGCCCTGTTGCCAGCAGAGAGGGTCCCCCCACCCCAGCCCAATCCAGAGGTGTCCCTGTCTCAGGAGCGACCCCCCATCCTCTGCCCAGTTCAGAAATCAGTCGGGGGAACCATTTCCCACCGCCCTCACCGGCCATGTCCGGGCTGCACAGACATTTCCCACCCACCCTGCCCGCAGCCCCCGTCCGGCCCCATAGGGGGTTAATGCAGGACTCCCCTCTGCCCCGATCTGCGCATGCCCAGAGCCCCAACGGCACAAACCCTTCTCTGGCACGGGAGAGGCTTCAACGGCCCCACGCGAGCCAGGCAGAGCCGCAGCCGCCCGCTCGCGTTTGCAACTCGGCTTCTTCTCTCCCACCCAGCGTCACTTCTTGTCCAGGGAGAGTCAGGAACTACATCTCCCAGTCTGCCCCGGAGGCGCTTCCGCTTTTTCTAGCCCAGGGAAGGGAGGTCCCTGGGGCCAGCCTGACCCTCCCCCCACCGCTCATCCTGTGCCCCAGCCCCGCCCCCTCTCCGAGCCGGGGTCTCTCGGACCCGCCCCCGCCTCTTCCCGGGGAGCGGCAGAGCTGGGAGGGCTTGTCACCCCCACGTAATAACACCCCCCTCGCAGGAGCGTGTCCGCCCCACGCGTGTCCCCGCCTGCCCAGTGATGCCCCGCGGGCTGTGCTCCCGGCCCCGGGGTCTGCTCCAGCTCTGCAGCAACACGCGTGGGGAGGACACGCTCCTGCCGGGAGGGGCCAGCTACCTGGTTCGGGGCTGCCCGGGGCTGCGGGAGGGCGAGTATCCCGGGCGGTGCGGAGCCTGGGAGGGGACGGGTTGGGAGCTGCAGGAGGAGTCGGCGTGCAGGATCGTGTCCGCCCACGCGTGTTCCTGCCCGTGGGCTGCAGAGCTGGGGCAGACTCCGGGGCCGGAAGCGCAGCCCGCAGGGCAGAGTGGTGAGGCTAGCGGCGGGCGGGAACACGAGTGGGGTGTACACGCTTCTGCCGGGCGGGCGGTTAATACGTGGGTATCACAAGCCCCGCCCCCCAGCTCTGCCGCTCCCCGGGAAAAGGCGGCTGGGGGCGGTCTCAGAGGCACCGGCTAGGAGAGGGGGCGGGGCCAGGGCAAAGAATGAGCTGTGGGAGGAGGGTCAGGCTGGCCCCGGGGACCTCCATTCCCTGAGCTAGAAAAAGCGGAAGCGCCTCCGGGGCAGTCTGGGAGATGTAGTTCCTGATTCTCCCTGGGCCGGAAGTGACTTTAGGTGGGAGAGCACAAGCAGAGCTGCAAACGCGCGCGGGCCACTGCGGCTCTGCCTGGCTCGCGCGGGGCCGTTGGAGCCTCTCCCGGGCCAGAGAAAGGTTTGTGCCGTTGGGGCTCTGGGCATGCGCAGGTCGCAGCGGGAGAGCCCTTCATTAATCCCCCCGTACCCGGCCCGGGCCCTGCCCCGCTGGAGCCGCCATGGGGCCGCCCCGGGCTCTGCCCGCCCCGCTGCGGAGCTGCAGCCTCCAAGTCCCGGAGCGAGCCCCGGGAGGGGGCCGGGGCCGGGCGGTGACTCTGCCCCAGTGTCCGGGGGGGAACCTGGCATCTCGCAGCGCCGGGATCTGCTCCTGGGTGGGTGGGGGGGCGCAGCGCCCGCGGGGGGCTCGGAGCTGCTGTCCCTGCAGGAGCCCAGCGCCCCCTGGGCCCGGCCAGGCTGTGCCCTGGGGCCCCTCGGGGGGTGGCGGGGGGAGGGTCCCGGCCCCACTGGGGTCCCTGCATGGGGCCGGGTGGGGGCTGGGGGGTGAGACCGGGCTGGGGGGCTGGGAAAGGGGCGGGTGGGAAATGTCTGTGCAGCCCGGACATGGCTGGAGGGGGGAAGAGCAGATGACCCCCGAGGAGCGGGGAGAGAAAGGGGGGCTGAGATCCCCTCGGATTTACCGCTACCCCCTCCTGTGGGGACCCCCCTCCTCTCCCGTCCTGCCCCTTTCTCCCTAGAGAGCAACGAGCAACACCCAGGGTGACCCCCCCACCCCCAAACCCCTGAGAAGTTCCCTGTTCCCCTCCCCCCATTGTGCCCCATTTTCTCTCCCCTTTGCCAATGTCCAGCTCAGATCTCAGGTTTGGGGTGTTTCCCCCCATTTTCACCTGCAAGGATTTGTCCTTGTGTGGGTGGGAAATGGTTCCCCCGAGTGATTTCTGAACTGGGCAGAGGGTTAATGGGCAGAGGCTGGGGGGGCCCTGAGACAGGGACACCTCTGGGCTGGGCTGGGGGGGGCCCTCTCTGCTGGCAACAGGGCATGGGAAGGGCCCGGAAGGGGAGGGAGGAGCAAGTGTCCCCCATGGAGATGGCCCATCCCCAGATTTCCCAGTCCCAGCTACTTCCCACTCCCCCACCCTGCCCAACCCATCAGCCCCCCCACTGCTTCTAGTCACTTTCCCAGACCCCACTGTCAGCCCCTCCCCACTGATAATGATTTTGTGACTCCAGCCCCACTCCTTTCCCCTGTGAAAAGACATCACCCAGGGCTCCCTGCTGGCCGTGTGACCCATTCTATTGTTGATTGAATATCCCTGTACAATCCCATCAAATTCCCCTACTTTCTCTTGAACTGTTGAATGGTGACATAAAATCTCCCCAGACGCTGGTGCTTCTCTCTTACATTAGCAAATATTTAGTTTGTGCCCCATTTTCTCCTCAGTTCTGAAATACTGATATTGAATTCTTGAAAATCTTCCCGCTTTTCTCTCCAGGTGTGTGACTCTGATCAGGGCTCTTATCGTACTGAGCGTGGCTCAGCCCTGGCCTGAGATCAGGTCCCCCAGTGCCGTGCCCTGCACAAACCCTGACCAAGTTTGGGGCCCTGGTGGTGCCAGGAACTGCACAGACCCCTACAGAGAACAGGGACCTTGTTGTGCCGGGTGCTACAGTGACCCTGACTGAGCTCTGGGCCCCTGTTGTGCCAGGCCCTGCATCAACACCCTGTGAAATCAGGCTCCCATTGTGCCAGGCGCTGCAGAGACAGCAGACAAAATCAGGGACCTTGTTCCTGGAGCTGCAGAGACCCCAAGTGAGATATGGGCCCTGTTCTGCCAGGTACTGCAGAGACCCCAACAGAGGTCAGACCCCACTGTTGTGATAGGTGCTGTGGAGACCCCAAATGAGATCTGCGCCCCTGTTGTACTGGGCACTGCAGAGACCCCATCTGACATCAGGCCCCCCATTGTGCCAGGTAGAACTGAGACCTGGACGGAGATCACTGCCCCCCTTTGTGCTGGGCAGTGCACAACTGGCCCAGATTTCTGTCTCCGTTGTGCTGGGTGCTTCAGAGACCTTGACTGAGATCTGTGTCCCCGTTGGGCCTGGCACTGCACTGACCCTGACCCAGATCATGCCCCACCACTGTACTGGGCACTGCACAGACCTTGACAGAGATCTTGCCCCCACATTTTGCCAGATGATGCAGGAGCCCTAAACAAAATCAGGGATCCTGTGATGCTGAGAGTTGCAGAGTCCCCGACTGAGGTCAGGCCCCCTGTTGTGCAGGGCTCCTGCACAGATACCAAGATCAGGGTTCCCATTGTGACTGGTGCTGAAAAGACAGCAAGGGTATCTCTACCCTGCTGTTAACCCCCCCACCCTCCCCACTGGCCCATGCCAGATGACTCAGGCTCACAGGACTCAGGCAAAGGGGCTGTTTAATTGCAGTGTAGATGTCTGGGCTCAGGCTGGAGCCAGGCTGTAGGACCCTGCGAGGTGGGAGAGTGCCAGACCTTGGGCTGCAGCCCCAGCCGGAACATCAACACCACAATTAAACAGCCCCACAGCCTGAGCCATGTGAGCCCAAGTTAGCTGGCACAGGCCAGCTGCCGGTGTCTAACAAGTTTGCATGGAGAATCTGGGGCAAAACTGGGAACTGAATCCAAATTGTTTCAATTCTTACCACTCCCCTTAACCAAAAGCCCAGCATGTGTGTGTACAGCATTGTTTTGGTCTGTGTTTGCCTTGCGTTGGCTTACAAGGGAGGCTGTGAAATTTCCTTCATTGGAGGTTTTTAAGACCAGGTTAGTGATACACCAGTCTGGGAATGTCTAGGGAATTTGGTTCTGCCTCAGCACGGGAGGCTGGAGTAGATGCCCTCTCAAGATCCCTTCCAGGCCTGCATTGAAATAATTCTCTTTTGTGCTGTGTCCTGTTCTACGCTGACATGTTTTGCGTGGTGCCATTTGGAACTGTGATCGCACCATGTTGTGTAGCAGTTTTATGGTGCATTGTTTTGCCTCAGCTTGTTTGGTGCCTGTGCTATGTTGGTTTGAGTTGAGCTATTTTCCATTATGTTCTTTTGTCCTAGAATGTTGTCGTTTGCATCGTGTTGCTTTCTTTTCCTTTGTATTCTCATTTTATGCTGTGGAGTGTAGGCTGTGTTGTTTTTTTTCCCCCCTGAATTGCCTGACATTATGTTGTGGTGGGTTTTATTCTGTATGTTGTGTTTTTATATGTATATATTGCACAGCATCCTAGAAATGTAGTGCTGGACAGGACCTCAAGATGTCATCAAGTCCAGCAGTCTCTGCTGAGGCAGAACCAAGTATATGTAGATTATCTCTGACAGAGGTTTGTCCTACTTGTTCTTAAAAACTTCCAGAGAAAGAGACTCCACAGCCCCCCTTGTAAGACTATTCCAGAGCTGAACTACCTTAGCTCTGGTGACACCCACACAGATTTTAGTGGTGAGCAGTTCTGGAGAGAGAGGAGACCCCAGTGAGTGGGCAGCTGGGTAAAGAGACTAAAGTTGGGAGGAGAAACATTGACATGTCCAAGGTCACCCAGGCTGCCTGTGATCGAGCTAGAAATAGGTTCTAGTGCCACCGTACTGCTGTTTCTGAAGGTCTCTGCCACACTGATGTTTTAGGCACTTGTGCAAACCCTTAGTACAGACAGAATTTACACTAGTGCACTATGATTGGTACTGGTGCACCATGTCCCAGTTTGAAGGCTTGAGGTGGTGGGAGCGGGGGGGAGTGACCTCACAGAGGCCGGGATCTGGCTGAACAGTGCAGCTGGTAAGGGAGGGGCAGCAGTGAGTGCTGGAGGTATGAGCCAGAAGCACAGCCGCACAGGGCTGGACACTGACTTCTCCTGACCCAGGGGGCACCCCCCCAGCGAGGTAGTTTGTCCATGGTTGCAGAGGCTGTCTTGGCAGGGCAGCTCAGCTACAGTCCCTGCACACCTCTTCCTGCAGCCTAATACAGTGTGCTCTGGGGACCTTTCCAAGCTGCGGGTGACAGGGCTCTGGAGTTAACAGTGTCTGTTCCTGGCTCTGTCACTGTCCTGTTTAGTGACCATGAGGAAGTCACAGTCCCTCTCTCTGTAACGCTGTCTCTAGTGACTCGAGAGCATGAGCACCAGCCTCAGGCAGACTGATAAGAAGCAGGGCACAAACCCCAAATTGGGTGTGAGGTCTGTATGGAGATTTCACCAACCAAGTATCCAGCGTAAACGCTTCAGGCTCTGTAACAGCATTAACATGGAATCACAGACAGTCCTCTTGGGTGATCCCATATATCTCGCCACGCAGCTGAGCTCACCTTCGTGACAGATGGTCCCTTACTCCAGAGGTTCTCAACCTTTTTCTTTCTGAATCCCCAATGATGGAGATTCCACAACCTCCCTATGCAATTTATTCCAGTGCTTAACCGCCCTGACAGTCAGGGAGTTTTTCCTAATGTCCAGCCTGAACCTCCTTTGCTGCAATTTAAGCCCATTGCTTTTTGTCCTGTCTGCAGAAGTTAAGAAGAGCAATTTTTCTCCCTCCTCCTTGAAATGACCTTTTATGTACTTGAAAGATGATCATGTCCCCTTTCAATCTTCTCTTCTCCAGACTAAACAAACACAATTTTTTCAGTCTTCCTTCATAGGTCATGTTCTCTAGACCTTTAATCATTTTTGTTGCTCTTCTCTGGATTTTCTCCATTTTGTCCACATCTTTCCTGAAATGTGGCCCCCAGAACTGGACACACTACTTCAGTTGAGGCCTAATCAGTGCAAAGTAGAGTGGAAGAATTACTTCTCGTGTCTTGCAAACAATACTGCTGCTAATACATCTCGGAATTATACTTGCTTTTTTTTTGCAACAGTGTAACATTGTTGACTCATATTTAGGTTGTGATCCACTGTGACTCCCAGATCCGTTTCTGCAGTGCTCCTTCTTGGGCAGTCATTTCCTGTCTTGTATGTGTGCAACTGATTGTTCTTCCTAAGTGCAGTACTTTGGATTTCTCTTTATTGAATTTCATCCTATTTACTTCAGACTATTTCTCCAGTTTGTCCAGATCATTTTGAATTTTAATTCTATTCTCCAAAGTCCTTGCAACCCCTCCCAGCTTAGTATCACCCGCAAACTTGATAAGTGTAACAGAGAGACTCTGCTGCTGGGAGTGTTTCCACATGTGTCAGAGGGTTACACCCTGGTAGGAGGGGGGTAGGCCTGTACTGGAATAAGGTCACTCTGTGCTTCACAATGTAGCAGAACCTAGAATGTCCATTAGCAGGGAACAATGCTGGGGGGAATCGACATGTGGAAAGGAGAGAAACGCTGTCTGAATTCTCTCACATTGCCCTTCTCACCCAGGCAGGCTACAGAATAACGTCCACGTTTTGCCCCAAGTCATCCTCTCCTCCCAGGGGGAAGGGAACGGCTGCAATGGAGCTGGCTCTGGTAAGGGATTCTCATGGAGCTGGTGGTGGGTTCTGCTTGGAGGGAGAGAAGCAGTAAACGTGTAGTATAGTATAGTAAATGTACAATAATCAGTTTGACACATTTTCTTTGCAAATCTCAAAGATTCATATAAAATAACCTAAACGTTTGCCCCACTTCTCTCTAGTTGTTTGTTTCTAATTGAATATTACCTGAGATTTTCCTGTCTCTCTAATTGTAACATAAAAAGAAAATCTCAGATTTACACCTTTTCTCCGATTCTTGAACATGCATATAAAATGTTTGCAAATTGTGCCCATTTCCTCTTTATTAATTTAACAAATATTGATGTGAAAATCAGATTTTACCTCATATCAACAACTGATATAAAATCCCTCTGATTTCCAGCCTTTCTCTTTCATGTCTATGTTGTTATCAAATGTCAATTAAAAATCCTTTCATGTTTGGGACTGTTCCCCATGTTTCTCAATCCCAGCAACTTCTCCTTCTTTGGAGGGAGCCTGTTGCCATGAGTCCTTCTCCATCCTGGAGCTTGCAGGGGGTTAAATTTCCCAGTGATCATCTTTCCCCTCTCCTTTGAAAATCATTTCCCCCCCTTATCTCTATTAAAATGTTTGCTGATGAAAGAGACCAGCCACATATTTAATACCCATCAAAGCCAGAGGCCTCCTCATGTTTGGGGATCAGTGGTTCCCACCTGGTAATGGGAGAGTTGGCTGGATCCTTTTCTCCAGCTGGCCTGGGATTAGGAGGTCACTCTGAGTGCAGCATGCGTCCAGAAGTATCCCAAACCCCATGGCAAATGGCCTCTGTGAGGGGTTGATTCCCACAGTGCTAAGATGCAGCCACCTCTGGGGTAGATCCATGGCGGCCATTATTTGCTAGTTACAGGGCACGGACATTTCTTACCTTCCAGGCCTTCCATTCTGCTGTTCAAGAGACATCCCCCAGGGCTCCCTCTGCCTGTGTGACTGGCCAGCAGGGGGTGGTGATAACTTTCTATCCACTTATCACACTCTGTGAGGTAACACTGTTGCTCTGGGTGTGTTTAGGGGAGGTGTCTGTGTGGAGAGATTTCAGCTGGAGCTGAAGGGGGATTGTGGTAGGGGGGGTGTTTGGATGGCTGGGCAGGGGGTACCCTAGTCAGGTTGGTGGGTTCTGGAGGTTTGGGGGTTTGGGGGGGTGGTTGTGATGTGCCCATCCCTGAGGCTATGGGTCGTCAAAGTGGGTATTGCTTGGATCCTGTAGGCTGTTGAACAGCAGGGGTTGGTGTCTCTTGGAGAGGTGGGACAGGGGGTTAGAGGGAGCCTGGTGCTGTGCCAGAGGCTCTGTCTGGGCTTCCCTGGCTGGCTTCTGGGATCATTGCCATGCCCAGTGCGCAGAGCTGGGGGAGGGGATCCCTGGCACTAGGTCAGGGAATGCCAGGGAAGCAGAGTGAGGGGTCCCACTGAAAAGCATCAGGGGGTCCTGTTGGGTGGAGGAGGGGGGCTCAGACAAATGGCAGGGCAGATCCTGCTGGGGGGGAGTCCTAGGCAGGCAGTGAGGGACTGAGTTCCCAGTGAGTGGGTCCCTGGCTGCTGAAGGCTTTTGGTGGGGGGAGCCCTTTGGGATTCCCAACCTGACAGTCATGGTCTGGTGGGGATTCCCTGGCTGGTGGGGCTTTGAGAGGTATCTGGGGTCCCTGGCCAGGGACTCTGGGGGCTGTGTCCCAGGGAATATATGGTGGGCCCCTGGCTGTGGGAACTTCTACTAACCATGATCCTTCTCTCTGATCAACTTGTGCCAGAGTCCTGGCTCCAAGCACTGCCCGGCATTCCCCAGTCACGTGCCCTGTCACTGTGATAACTTTCTGTCCACTTATCAAACACTGTGAGTGTGAAATCACAGATTTTGCTTTTCTCCTCTTTTGAAAACTGCAGAAACTTTTGGTTCCGTTTGGAAAATTTGTGCCCTCAGTCCTTGTTCTCTGCCTGGGGGGTGAGGGAGGTGGGAAGGGGGTCAGCACTGCCATACAATGGTCTCTTCCACAGCATTCTGGACTAATTCTTTCTGAAATCTGGTTTCGTTGAGACCAGAATCAGTGTATGGAAAGACAAGGAGTGGCTCCAGATGAACAATGGTTCAAATGATATTAGCAGTTCTCTCTATGAGGAGGGGCTCTCATTAGCTGCTCTCCCCAGAGAGCTAAAGGAAGGAAGGGTGCTCAAATGCTCTGTCCCTCTCTGCTCAGGATATTGGGGTTCAGCTTCCTTGGTCAGATGCTGCAGCCTCCATTGTGATCTGGGAGACCAGGCTTGGCAGCTGCTGCTCCCCCAGCAGGGTTCTGTGCTGGGAAGTGACCTTAAATAAAGCTTCTTCTCTGCCCAGACCAGCGGATGACTTTCTCCAGCTGGTCCTAGCCCCCTAGGGCAGCCCTGGGCCCTGTTAATACTAAATTCTGATCCAGACATTCCAAGTAACTGAAAGGAACGAAGGGAAAATGCTGCTGTCTGGCCTTAAAATGACTGTGCACAAACAGATCCCTCTCATTTCTTGTCCCATTAGCAATTGCAGGATAAAATCCAGTCATGGGTGAGCAAACTACCCAGGAATGGGACATTCCTACCAGACGGACAGGGAGAGGGGATGGGAAAAGGAGAAAGAGAGATTGAAAGGGGCAATGAGAGAGAAGAGTTTGGAGAGAGATTTCCAGATCTCTAATCTGCCCAGAAAGATGTATTGCTGCATCCTGGATAGAGTCACTTTCCTGTGGAAAAGATGAGAATCAAACAGAGGAAAATTCCAGTTCCTGACTCCATATTCCCCCTGCTGAAGTGTGGCTGCCGTGGGGTCCATGTCTTAGGAAATCCCCCACAGTCACTCCTTTGGTTCTGCTTTTTTATAACCTTGTGTTCAGAGACTTTTATGGGATGGGGGGGTGGGAGAAGGGAGGTTAAACATGTCTCTATGGGTTTAGCCTGGCAGGAGGGACCAGGTCTATACTGTACAAAGAGATCAAGCCTTTCTCAGCATGGCAGACTCTAGGGTGTCTGTCTGCAGGGAAAGGACCTGAGGGAATCATGCTGTGAAATGAATTAAAGCCTGTTCTGAATGCTTCACAACTGCCCTTCTCACCCTGCCAGGCTGCGGAATAATGTCCATGTTTCGCTCCAGTTCATCCCGTCCTCTCGTTGGACAGGGGAGAGAAATGGCTGCAGAGGAGCCAGTTCAGGTAGGTATTATCAGGGGGTTGCTGGTGCGTTCCTCCAGGAGGGAGAGGGACAGCAAATACACCGGAGATGGGAAGATTTGCACAGTCTGGTTTGCAGGAAATGCACAGGGTGGAGAAAGGGAGGAGGACAGGGGTGTGTTAAACCTGCTGGGAGTTAGTTAATAATTTGCCTAGATTCTAGGAACAGACTCAGGAGGTTTGGCGGTGGAAATGCTCTAGTTTGTGGAGCAGAAAATAACCCAGCTCCATGGGGCTGGGAAAACTGACCAGACTCCCACTGCTGGAGCCCGACCTGCCTAACCAGCGGCTGCTGTGAGATACGAAGGGGGCACCCACCAGTGAGGCTTAAGGGAGATTCCCCTCCCTTCACATCCATCTCTTCAGAATGGGGAGGGTGTTGGGCTTCCTACCAGGGAGCTGTCCCTGGACCCTGCTAGGGCCTCCATCTCCTGAATCAGTCTGTGGCTAGTAGGTGTGTTATGGCTCTGCTGGGAGAGAGGAGGGGCTCTCTCTTCGTCCCCTCTCCCTGGTGTTTCCTGGATGCGCTGAGCAGGGTGGGGGTGGGACTCTGACTTCAATTCACCCAGAGTTTCTGTTTGGTTCCTGTCCCCCATGTATAGGGGTCTGTGAGTGGGGCAGCAGGTACTGAGTGTTGGACTCTCGCTCTTTCAGGGGCCGGTGACCTTTGAGGAGGTGGCTGTGTATTTCACCAGGGAAGAGGGGACTCTGCTGGACCCCACTCAGAGAGCCCTCTACAGAGATGTCATGCAGGAGAACTATGAGAATGTGACATCACTGAGTAAGTGTTCCTGTCCCCTCTGTTCTTGGAATGGGAAAAGAAGACATATGGTTCACGCCAGCCCGACAACGCCACCTCTACTCTTCCCTGTTTCAGCATCACCCCAATATGCCAGTGACACGCATGCTGCCAGAGACCCTTCCCTGCTGCAGAACACTTTGGGAACAGAGCACAGGAGCCGTATCGCACAGTGTCAAATATCTCCTGTTTGCTCTAGTAAAACTGAGGATTAGGTGCAGCATAATCAGCAGAAGCTTCCTACCCCTGACCTCTCAAACCTTGACCCATCTCCACCCAGACCACAATAATGCTTGGGGTGTAACAAGCAGGCTGCTGGAGTCAGAACTGCTGATCCAGGTTACTTATCACTCTGCGTCCTTGAATGCTCGCTGGGGGTATCCAGAGAAGGAAGCTCAGTGGTGGATTTAGCGTTAGTGGGGCCCTGTGCTCAGCTCCATTTTTGGGGTCCCTCCTTGGGACCCAGGCAAGAAAAAAAACATTCTCTCATTTCCCTCCCACCACCATTTTTCATTCTTTTTTTCCTTCCTCTTCCTCCTATAAGCAATAGGAAGTAAATGAGGCTAAAGTGAGGTTCCTTGATTGTTTTTGTTGTCTGAGTTTCCCACAGACCACTTGAAAATCGCTGAGCGTCTCAGTGCACCACCTAATGATCTTTCCAAATACTGTTTGTACCCTTAGCTAATTATTGTAAAATGCTTTGGATAAGAGCCCTTTATCAAAAAAAAATTAAAAACGTTGGGGTGCAGGGTCTGGCCAGGAGGTAGGGTGTGGGAGGGGGCTCAAGGCTGGGGCAGGTGGTTGGGGTGTGGAGCGCTTACCTGGGACAGCACCTGTTTCATGTGAGCAATACAGGTGGGGATGTGGAGGGGCAGGAGTCAGGGTGGGCAGGAGGCTGTGTGGAAGGGGTGCAGGAGTCAGGGCTGGGGGTTTGTGAGGGGCTGAGGATGTGTCTGGGGGCACTGGGTATGGGTGGTTGCAGTAATCAGGGAAGGCAGGGAACTGGGGTGTGTTTGTGAGGAGTGAAGGAGTAAGGGCTGAGGATGTGAGTGGGGGTGCAGGAGTCAGTGAGGGCAGGGTGTTCAGGGTACAGGAGTCAGGGCTGGGGGTGCAGGGTCTGGGAGGGAGTTAGGCTGCAGGAGCAGGCTGGAGATTGGAGTGCAGGTGCTGGGATGCAGGAGGGGGCTCAGGGTTGGGGTAGGAGATTGAGGTGTGGAGTGCTTACCTGGGGCAGCTCCCATTTGGTGCGAGGGATTCAGATGGCAATGTGGGTGCGTGTGTGCAGGAGCTCCCATATTTGGTGCTCAAGGTGGAGGTAAGGATATGGGGGGGCTGTGCAGGAGTCAGAGCATGGGGAGTGAGGGCTGCATATACGGGAGGGGGTGCAGGAGTCAGGGCTGGGGGCTGGGACGGTGGGCTGGGTCATGGGGGTGCTCCCAGCCCCGTACCCTGAGTGGCTCTCAGGGGGGGCTGGGGATGTGGGGGTATGTGATGGGGAAGTGCTTTGTAAAGCAGTGAGCAAGCGACCAGGGAGCTTTTCAAACAGGGCTGTTAACAGGTAGTTTCATGAGGGAGTTTGGAAGGGGAATGGGAAGGGGGCGAGGTTCTCTTGCCATTCTTTAAAACATTTAAGCTATAATACAAACTTCTTGGTTGAAACAAAAACCCTGTTGTTAACCTAGGTAGCTGTAGGAGATGATGCAGGCAGAAGCCCAGCAGCAGAGTAGGGGCTATCCTGTTTATTGCACTCAATGTAGCATGTCTGATTACCTGCCCTGTGGGCTGGTGGCGTATGTGTGCATTCGGTGCAAGGAGCTCCTGGCCCTCAGACAGCACGTGGAGGCTTTGGAGGCCAGGGTGGTGGAACTGGAGATGCTAAGGGAGGCAGAGAAGTATATCTATGAGGCTTTCTGGAACACTGTAGATTTCTCCCACCTCCGGCCAGACAGCCACTGTGCTGTTGAGGAGGATGAAAGGCCCAGGGAAGGAGAGCAGTGAATGGGAGCAGAGGGAAAGCTTCTCATAATTGGGACCCTTCTTCCAGATGGTGTTTGGGTCACCTCTTGCACTGAGGTTACCTCTCTGGAGAGGGAACTCCAGTAATTAAGAAAAGGCAGCTGTTAGTAATGGGAGATTTGATCATTAGAAACAAGGATAGTTGGGTTTGTGATGACCGGGAGAACTGTATGGTGACTTGCCTGCCTGGCGCAAAGATTGCTGATTTCTCAAGGCATCTAGATAGATTTATGTGTAGTGCTGGGGAGGAGCCGGTTGTCACGGTACATGTAGGCACCAATGACATAAGGAACAGTAGATGAAACTTCCTGGAGGTCAAATTTAGTCTGCTAGGAAAGAGACTGAACTCCAGGACCTCTATGGTGGCATTCTCAGAAATGCTTCCAGTTCCACGCACAGGGCCAGGTATGCAGGCAGAGCTTCAGAGTCTCAATGCGTGGATGAGATGATGGTGTAGAGAGGAGGGGTTTAGATTTATTAGGAAGTGGGGAAATTTTGGGGATGGGGGAGCCTATACAGGAAGGATGGGCTCCACCTAAACCAAAGTGGAACCGGACTGCTGGCACTTAACATTAAAAAGGTTGCAGAGCAGTTTTTAAACTAAGAGATGGGGGAAAGCCAATGGCTTCAGAGGAGCTCGTGGATGGGACAGAGACTTGTCTTAGAGAAGAATCTAGTGACAGAGATTTTTCTAGGTTAGTCAGGAAGAGAGGCTGAAAGAGGATAAAGTAGGGGCCAGATCAGACGGGAAGCATTTACATACAAAAGAATCTGACACATCAGAAAAGGGCAGACAGATAAAGAGTGACAAGTTTTTAAAGTGCTTGTACACAAATGCTAGAAGTCTAAATAATAAGATGGGTGAATTAAAGAGCCTCATATTAAAGGAGGATATTGACATAATAGGCATCACAGAAAACTGGTGGACTGAGGACAATCAATGGGACATAATCGTTCCAGGGTACAAAATATATCGGAAGGACAGAGCAGGTCATACTCGGGGGGTGGGGAAGGGAGTGGCACTGTATGTTAAAGAAAATGTAGACTCAATTGAAGTAAAAATCTTAAATGAAACCACATGTTCCATAGAATCTCTCTGCATTGTAATTCCATGCTCTAATAAGAATATAACAATAGGGCTCTGTTATCAAGCACCTATCAAAGACAGTGATAGTGAGGATGAAATGTGAAGGGAGATTAGAGAGGCTATCAAAATAAAGAACTCCATAATAATGGGAGATTTCAGTTATCCCCAGATTGACTAGGTACATGTCACCTCAGGACAAAATGCAGAGACAAAATTTCTGGATACTTTAAATGACTGCTTCATGGAGCAGCTGGTACAAGAACCCACAAGGGGAGAAGCAACTCTCCATTTAATCCTGAGTGGAGCGAAGGATCTAGTCCACGAGGTAACTATAACAGGACCGCTTGGAAATAGTGATCATAATATAACAACATTTAACATTCCTGTGGTGAGAAGAACAGCTCAACACTGTGGCATTTAATTTCAGAAAGGGGAACTATGCAAAAATGAGGGGGTTAGTTAAACAAAAATTGAAAGGTACAGTGACTAAAGTGAAATCCCTGCAAGCTGCATGGACACTTTTCAAAAACACAGTATTAGAGGCCCAACTTAAATGTATCCCCCAAATTAAAAAACACAGCAAAAGAACTAAAAAAGAGTCACTGTGCTTTAACGACCATGTAAAACAAGCAGTGAGAGATAAGGCCTCTTTTAAAAAGTGGAAGTCAAATCCTGGTGAGGTATATAGAAGAAAGCATAAGCACTGCCACATTAAGTGTAAAAATGTAATAAGAAAAGCCAAAGAGGAGTGTGAAGAACAGCTAGCCAAAAACTCAGAAGGTAATAACAAAATGTTTAAGTACATCAAAAGCAGGAAGCCTGCTAAACAACCAGTGGGGCCCCTGGATGATTGAGATACAAAAGGAGCCCTTAAAGACAATAAAGTCATTGCGGAGAAACTAAATCCATTCTTGGCTTCAGTCTTCACGGCTGAGGATGTTGGTGAGATTCCCAAACCTTTTGTGGGTGACAAATCTGAGGAACTGCCACAGATTGAAGTGTCACTAGAGGAGGTTTTGGAACTAATTGATAAACTTAACTGAAACAAGTCACCGGAACCAGATAGTATTTACCCAAGAGTTCTGAAGGAACTCAAATGTGAAATTGGGGAATTATTAGCTATGGTTTGTAACCTATCCTTTAAATCAGCTTCTGTACCCAATGACTGGAAGATTGCTAATGTAACACCAATATTTAAAAAGGGCTCTAGAGGCGATCCTGGCAATTACGGACCGGTAAGTCTAACGTCTGTACCAGGCAAATTAGTTGAAACAATAGTAAAAAATAAAATTGCCAGGAACATAGAAGAACAAAAATTTTGGGGCAAAGAAAAGAAAAAGAAAAAAGAAATGAAAATGAGAGATATACCAATCTCCTAGAAATGGAAGGGACCTCGAAAGGGCATTGAGTCCAGCCCCCTGCTTTCACTAGCAGGACCAATTTTTGCCCCAGATCCCTAAGTGGCCCCCTCAAGGATTGAACTCACAAGCCTGGGTTTATCAGGCCAGTGCTCAAACCACAGAGCTGTCCCTCCCCAAAAAGTCAACATGGTTTCTGTAAAGGGAAATCATGTCTTATTAATCTATTAGAGTTCTTTGAAGGGGTCAACAAACATGTGGACAAGGGGATCCAGTGGACATAGTGTACTTAGATTTCCAGAAAGCCTTTGTCAAGGTCTCTCACCAAAGGCTCTTACGTAAATTATGTTATCATGGGATAAGAGGGAAGATCTTTTCATGGATTGAGAACTGGTTAAAAGATAGGGAAGAAAGCATAGGAATAAATGGTAAACTGTCAGATTGGAGAAGAGTAACTAGTGGTGTTCCCCAAGGGTCAGTCCTCAGACCAATCCTATTCAACGTATTCATAAATGATCTGGAGAAAGGGGTAAACAGTGAGGTGGCAAAGTTTGCGGATGATACTAAACTGCTCAAGATAGTTAAGACCAATGCAGACTGTGAAGAACTTCAAAGAGATCTCGTAAAACTAAGGGAATGGGCAACAAAATGGCAAGTGAAATTTAATGTGAATAAATGTCAAGTAATGCATATTGGAAAAAATAACCCCAACTATACATACAATATGATGGGGTCAAAATTAGGCTAATTAGGAAAAGATCTTTTTGTCATTGTGGATAGTTCTCTAAAGACATCCAGCAGTGTGCAGCGGAAGTCAAAAAAGCAAACAGGATGTTAGGAATTATTTTAAAAGGGATAGACAGTAATACAGAGAATATTTAATTGCCCTTATATAAATCAATGGAAATAACTAATTTAGACCCCATCATTTTGTACGTATATTTGGGATTATGTTTTCCAATGGGCTGCACTATGTGCTATCCTGACATCTAGCACTGCTGAGATCCTGCATTCAGTAATATCCCTGCCCTTTCTGTTCTCTTTCTCCACTGAACCCCACCAGCCCATGGTTACTGTTCCCAGCTTCCCCAGGACTCTCCCGTTGTCTCTGGACCCATCTGTCAGCAAGCAGCAGTGCCAGGGAGACTTGCCCTTTCTCTGGAGACTTTGATTTCTGGGACGTGGATTTACTATCTGTGTGTTGTAGGAGACTCTTTGAAATTGAGTGTCTGTGACATTAAGCACAGTACTATCTGGACTGTTGAACAGCTCTGTCCCCTCAGTTTCCCAAGCTGGGGTGCCTTTTACACTACTCTACTGTGAGAGCAGCCACTCCTAGGCAGCTCACACGCAGTCTCCAGCATGTAACTCACTTCCAGCTACACAGTTTTGAGTGCTGCTAGTCAGTGACTCACAAATTACAGTACCCCACAGGAAAACCCCAGAAAACTCTCTGCTCCCAGACTTCCCCCAGAAATGTGCATCTTGCCCTGTCCAGCACACTCCTGAACAATGGGAGCTCATATGAAATCTGTTGTTTCATCAGTGGAAAATGCCATGCACCAGCCTTTTTATTCCAAATGGAGTTTCAAACACACTGGTTTGATAAAAAAAGGAAACAAAATTATTAACTACCGAAAAAGAAGATTTTAAGTGACTGCAAGTAATGAGGCATAAAAGTCAGAATTGTTTATGAAAGAAAGGCAAGATAAAACACAAATTAATGTTTAACTTAACAAGGCAAAAGGGATTTAAAACAAATGTTTCTCTCACCATCTGCTGAGACAGACTGGTTTTCCTTTCAGCCAGGACTCCTCTTTACCTGTCCCTGCTGCCCATATTTAGTTCTTCAGGAGTTGTCATGAGCAGAAGGAAAGGGGAGAGAGAGAGAGTCTCATGCATTTTCCTCACCTCTTTTTATAATTCAGTCCTTTGGACTAGAAACAAATTCAGTTCCCAGCTGAGTCATGGTGACAGGCTGTCATAGGTACGAGCTTCAAGTGATCCCTATGATGTAATGTAAATGTCATCTTCACACCTTCCTCCTCCTGGAGAATGGCTATTTGACCAGCTGTTTGCCTTGCTGTCTCTGAGGAACTTAAGGTTAGAGTTGCAGCTTTTTCAGTAACATCATACCGTAAAATCTCATAACTTTGCATGCAATGTTGCTACACTTTTTACCAGGAGGATATTCAGTAGTTTGTCTTTTCAAATGATACC
Source organism: Gopherus flavomarginatus (assembly GCF_025201925.1). Classification (NCBI taxonomy): domain Eukaryota; kingdom Metazoa; phylum Chordata; order Testudines; family Testudinidae; genus Gopherus; species Gopherus flavomarginatus. Next base: position 45,889,741 of record NC_066625.1, on the reverse strand, counting down.
TCACAAACCATACAGTGATAAATGAAGGGGAGGGGAGGGATCTCCCTTTTATAAATACCCAGCCAGCCAGTTGACTGTAAAATCCCTGTTGGTGCGAGTTCTCTGCTTGCTTTACCTCTAAAGGGTTAACGAGCCCATAGGGAAAAGAAAAGTATTGGGCACCTGAGCAAAGGAGCCAATAGAAAGGCTAGAACTTTGTTAAATGGGAAAATAACTTTCCCTTTATCGGTTGTTCTCCGGAAAAGGCGACACCGACTAGCAATGCTGTGTAAGGCTTGAAGCAGGTATGAAAATTCATCTTCCATACCTAGAAGAAATGATTTGGCTAGGGAATGTTTAGACAGACACAATCAGGTTTATTTTTTATTTTGGCTTTTGGATCTCCTCTGTGCTATCCCAGATGCTTTTGTTTGCTTGTAAGCTTTAAGCTGAACCCTCAAGAAAGCTATTTTGGGTGCTTACAAAAAAATTGTTTCTTTTAAGATCTAGCAAAAGCCTAAGTTCCAGATGTATTGTTTTCCTTTTCAATTTTAATAAAATTTACCTCTTAAGAACAGGATTGGATTTTTTGGTGTCCGAAGAGGTTTGTACATGTTATTTGATTATCTGGTAGCCACAGCTAAATTCCTTTGTTTTCTTTCTCAGCTCTTTCCTGGAGGGGAGGTGAAAGGGCTTGAGGGTGCCCCAGAGGGAAGAATTCTCAAGTGCTCCTTCCTGGGTCCAAGGGTTTGGGGTTTTTTTACATTTGGGTGGTGGCAGCATTTATCAAGCCAAGGTCAGAGAAAAGCTGTAACTTTGGAGGTTTAATACAAGCCTAGAGTGGCACAAATTAATTATTAAAATCCTGTCGGGCCCCCACTTTCTGCACTCGGAGTATCAGAGTGGGGATTCGGCCCTGACACATACTATGAACAAAATTGATCATAATTTTCTAGAAGAGTGAACACAGGGGAACAGATTGCACAGGGTCTGTCTGTGTGTTCCCAACGTATATGCTGGCATTTCAGTCCTTCACAAGCAATGTTTTTGGCATCTTCAAACACCCGGGGAACCGGTCCTGGGAATTGACTGGTCTATTAAGTGACACTGTATGGAATTGAGATACACTTAATATTATTATTAATTTATTATAAATACCAATATGATGAAATTGCAATAAATTGTGCTAGATATGCCATGTAAGGTGTCAATGAAAATGTTATGATTTTCCAAGTATGATGATCTTGTTTCTATCTTTGTATTGTGAGTTACAGATAGGTAAGGTATATCTGTATTCCAGATTTGTGTAGTGTTTCTGAGTGACATCCCCAGACATATTGGCATCAGCGCTGCCCAGCCTGTTCGATGGCCCATCCAGGGTCATCAGCCCTACAACAAACCCATGGAAAGGATTAAGGAGATACATCTATTGAGTCAGCAAGACATGCAGGGGTATGCCTGTGTACTGAGACCTCCAAGGCTTTTCCATGCTATGTGCTGTGAAGTTTGTGTTTGGGACCCAGGAAGTAGAAGCCACTTGGCAAAAGGAATGTAAAGGGTAGCTGCATCATCTCTATTTTGTCTTCAATCCCTCTTCCTATCTCTGGAGCAACTTCTCTACAAACCGAAGGCTTGAACAAAGGACTGAATAATGTGGATGTGTACCAGGCAGCCCTTCAAGCCAGAAACTCACCAATACTGCTAAGAACCAGATACATTCAGAAATACATATATCTGATTGCTGTCCCATTTAACAACTCCCTTTTTCTTTCTTTCTTTATTATAAACCTTTAGTTTAGATGCTTTCTTGCTTATAAACCTTTAGTTTAGGTGGTAAGGATTGGCTGGCATCGTAGTATTTTGGGTAAGATCCAAATCCATACTGACCTGGTAATGTGGCTGACTCTGGCATCAGAAGAACACTGTTTATGTGAGCAAAGTTTTTAAATAACCTCTCACTGTGCTGGACCTAGGTGCTGACTGGGAGTCGGAGAACTAGAATGCAATAAAGGGGGCTGTGTGATTTCTTTTTTCAATTTCTCAATAACCAGCATGAGCGATCAGAAGCACAGTTGGTGACTGGTCGATGAGTTTAACTTCCGTGTTAACCACCAGTTTTGGGAGCATCTGCTCTTCCTTTTTCAGCCTGCCCTGATCTTGGCCTTTTCAATGAGTACTGCCCCAGGCACACTGGGTCACACTAAGCACTGAAGTTAAATTAATAGTGTTTTTATGACACAGTCGTATGAAATCAACTGAACTCCTTTGTTTTCTTTCATCTGAGCAGGGTTTCCAGTTTCCAAACCTCATATAATCTCCCAGCTGGAACAAGGAGAAGAGCCATGGGTCCCAGACCTCCAGGGTTCAGAGGAAAGATGGATCCTGAGAGCTCCCCGCACAGGTGAGGAAACATTAAACCAACTCAGAATCTGTAAGTGCTTGAAAGAAACATCTGGGATGCCCTACAGAGCCCTTGGAAGTCTCTCAGTTCATTATTGTCCCTAGCAGGGGTCGTATCCTCAGGGTAAACATAGCTCATGGCTTCCTGTAGATCCTAACAGACACCAGGTCTTGGCTTCCTTCCTTCCCCCTGTGAATTTGGATGGGATGTGAAGGCCCAATTGATCCCCTCCTCTCTCCTATTTAGGGGAAGAGTTTGGAGGAGTTCAGTTCTTGTTTTTATTTGACCTGTCTCCAGCACTTGTATTGGTTTGGTGTTCCCCTTTCCATCCCTGTTTGAGGTTTCTATCTCTATCTCAGCAGGTGATGCAATGGTAGGTGAGAAAGAGGAGCAGAATTTTCAGCAGGAAAATGTTGAGCAAGTGGATAAACACAAGACCATTTTTGCAAAGATCGAAAAGGAATGTGTCCAGGAGTCAAGAGCAGGGAAACTCCTGTGAGATTCATCACAGACCAGAAAGAGAGCAGGGAAACCAGCCAGGAGAGAGAATGGGTAAATATATTTTCTGTCGGGGAACTCAGAAGTGCATCAAGGAAACCACAGCACAGCAGGAAATCCTCATGGGAAAGAAGAAAAGTACATGCTGTGAGTGCAGTAAAAGCTTCTCTAGCAGCTCAGCCCTTTCTGTTCATCAGAGAATCCACAGGGGGGAGAGGCCCTATGAATGCCATGAGTGTGAGAAATGCTTCACTAACAGATCAGCCCTTTCTCAACATCAGAGAATCCACACAGGGAAGAGTCCCTATGAATGCCGTGAGTGTGGGAAAAGCTTCACACAAAGATCAACCCTTTCTAGACATGAGATAATCCACACAGGGGAGAGGCCCTTTGAATGCAGTGAGTGTGGGAAAACCTTCCCTCACAGATCAACCCTTTCTAGACATGAGATAATCCACACAGGGAAGAGACCGTATGAATGCCGTGAGTGTGGGAAAAGCTTCATTGAAAGATCAGCCCTTTCTCAACATCAGAGAAAACACACAGGGGAGAGGCCCTATGTATGCCATGAGTGTGAGAAATGCTTCAATAACAGATCAGCCCTTATTACCCATCAGAGAATCCACACAGTGGAGAGGCCCTATGTATGCCATGAGTGTGGGAAAAGCTTCCTTCACGGTTTTCACCTTTCTAGACATCAGAGAATCCACACGGGTATGCGACCCAATGGAAGCAGTGAGTTTGGGAAAACCTTGTCTTGCCACTGAACCCATGTGAGCCGTCAGAGAATCTGCAAGGGGGATCAACACCATAAAACCCTCTAGGGCTATCGATACTTTTCCTGATTCCCACAGAGTAACTTTTAAAAGTTTTTGAACTGCTTGAAGCACCGATATCCCTCAGCTTGTCCAGATGAGTGGCCCAGTTTTGCATTTTGCAGTTTGTCTCTTTGAGGTGGACCCATTTGTCCTTTCTATCAACTCCATTCTCCCATGACTAGTTCAAGTGTGCCCTTCTCATGGTATAATTCCCCACTCTGAACCTTAGCGTCCAAAAGATGGGGTACCAGCATGAATTCCTCTAAGCTCAATTACCAGCTTAGTACTTGTAGCGCTGCCACCAACCAGGAATTTCAGTGCCTGGTACACTCTGGTCCCCTCAAAACCTTGCTCGGGGGCCCCCAAGACCCAGTCCCTCTGGATCTTAACACAAGGAAACTAAACCCTTTCCCTCACCATTGCCTCTCCCAGGCTTTGCCTCCCTGGGTTACCCTGGAAGATCACTGTGATTCAAACTCCTTGAATCTTAAAACAGAGAGGAAAATTCACCTTCCCCCCGTCCTTCTCTCTCCCCCTCCCAGACTCTCCCTGAGAGAGAAATATAATCCTAACACAGAGATAAATTACCCTTCTCTCCCCCTTCCCTCCTTTCTCCCCACCAATTCCCTGGTGGATCCAGACCCAGTCCCCTGGGGTCTCACCGAAATAAAGAAAACAATCAGGTTCTTAAACAAGAAAAGCTGTTAATTAAAGAAAGAAAAAAACAGTAAAAATTATCTTTGTAAATTTAAGATGGATTAGGTACGGGGTCTTTCAGCTATAGACACTGGGAATACCCTCCCAGCCTAAGTATACAAATACAAATTAAAATCCTTTCAGCAAAATACAAATTTGAACTCCTTCCAGCCAAATACACATTTGCAAATAAAGAAAACAAACATAAGCCTAACTCGCCTTATCTATCTAGCACTTACTATTCTGAACTTATAAGAGCCTGCATCAGGGAGATTGGAGAGAAACCTGGTTGCACGTCTGGTCCCTCTGAGCCCCCAGAGTGAACAACAACCAAATTCTAACAGCACACACACAAACTTCCCTTCCTCAAGATTTGAAAGTATCCTGTCCCCTGATTGGTCCTCCAGTCAAGTGACAGCCAGGCTCACTGATCTTGTTAACAGTTTACAGGCAAAAGAGATATGAAGTACTTCTGTTCTATTAGCTCTTACTTATCTGTTTATGACAGCCCTTCCCATAAGAAACAAGGAAGCAGCACATTTATACCATTCCTCCTATTGCAAAGGTATTGTTAGAGTCACCAATGATGCGGATTGTATCATTGCCAGTTGTTCTCACGTTGCTTTGGGTTGTGCTGAAGAGCAGTTATCATGGGAACTTTTCAAATTATATTTAAATGAAGAGGAGCAAGGGCAGGAAAAAAGTGTCATTTCAGCCTCTGTGATACTGGAAGGAGATGTAAAAAGTGACAGAATCCTGTGGCACCTTATAGACTAAAAAACGTTTTGGAGCGTAAGCAATATACAAAAACCTATAGGATAACACTTCAGTCTCCTTGGAGACACAATCACAGATTTAAAAATACCGTCTTGCAGCAAAAAAACTTCAGACCCATACTTCAAAGGGAAACTGCTGAGCTTCCGTTTATTTGCAAATTTGCTACCATCAGCTCAGGATTAAACAAAGACTGTGAATGGATAGCTAACTACAAAAGCAGTTTCTCCTCCCTTGATGTTCCCACCTCCACTGCTAGAAGAGAGCCTCATCCTCCCTGATTGAACTAACCTTGTTATCTCTAGCCTGATTCTTGCTTGCATATTTATACCTGCCTCTGGAGATTTCCACTACATGCATCTGATTAATTGGGGATTCACCCACTAAAGCTTATGCACCAATACGTCTGTTAGTCTGCAAGATGCCACAGGACTGTTTGTCACGTTGTACAGAGCTGGACTAACACAGCTTACCCCTCTGATACTTGGAAGGAGATGGGGTGACTCAGAGATTCCCTCCTTCCCCAACACGGCAGAACTGTTACCTTTTGTCTGAGCCAGGCAGAGTTTATCGTCATCACATTCTACTCCTCCACTTCTCAAAGTGTCATGTGATAAAGTGTTCTCAGTTGTCCGTGCTTGGAGATGATGCTTTGACTTATTTAATCCTATGCCAGAGTCGCTATGACTGGAGATGAAAGCATCAAAGGGCTGGAAGGGGAATTCAAATGGATCCTAAATACAGTGTCATCATTTCGCATTTAAATCCCAGGTTCCATCTATTGGTAAAGCCAGTTCTGGCAAGGTGGCTGTTTTTTCTCCCATTATGGGAATGCTCGGATACGAAACATGTTGTAAATAACATAACTGACTATTGAGACAGTGCTGAGTGAAGCAGGTTTGAATGGATCAGAGGAGAATGTGATGGGAGAATCTCTTGTCCTGATTCTAAATAATTAGATGTAGCCTGCTCTGGAATTTCATTTTACACTTCATTGTCATGTATTCTTTCTCGCTGTGATCTAGGTTTCTATCTTTCTTGATGGCTGTGTGGTCACACAATTAGATATTAGTTCAGCTCAGATTTATTGGAGAATTGAAGACAAATGAGCATTTGCTAAAGTCGTCATTTCTCATTTCAGCTTTGCTTTTCCCCATCCTTCCATGATGACATGGAGAAAGTTCAAATGCAGTTCTGTCAACAGGAGAGAACTCTACAGTTTACTGGCCATGCTAACAGAGACACAGCAGTGATTTAAAATCTCCACTTGGAAATGGGGAACAACAGCAGACTCCCCAGTAACTGAGGGAAGTGCATATGAGCACAGTGTAGTTCAATTGTTTAAATCAATATTGTCTCAGCTGGCTATGTTGGCAGGAGAAGCTCTCCTGCTGATGTGGTGCTATCTACACAGGGGATTAGAGCTGTGTAACTACGCTGCTCAGCTGTCTCGATTTTTCACATCCCTGAGCAATAATTATACCGATAAATGTCTATAGTGAAGACCAGACAGTTTTCTCTTGTGTTTTATGCATTTACATCACTTCTCCCCTACCTCCTACTGCTTTAAAAGATTTAAAGTGTAACAAGAGAAGTATTTTTCCTCAGGATGCAAACATTCCCACATAGGAGACATCTTCCACCAACAAGCATGGCAGAAGAATACATGAACTCTCAGAAGTGCTGGGACAAACCACAACTTGAGCCAAGGTTCACGTGTTGGCAATGGGGATTAAAAGAAAACTAACATATATGACAAGAATTTGTGATTTTTGAATGTGTTATTGTTACCAATGAAAATGAAATTATAGGTGTTTATTGGTTCAAGAGTAAGAGACTAATTGTTTGATAATCTGAATTATTTTGGAAAACTGAAAGTTGTCTTGCTTTTTTCTTTTTTTAGTTGTGCAGGAAATGATGGCTAACCTTCAAAAGTTACTTTGATTTAATTTACCCCCTGTAGTGTAGGGAGTTCCGGTAGAAAACCTCACTCCAAAGGTTGTGGTGGGAGAATAGGAGTTAGAGTGAATAAGAGAATATTGGGCCTGTATAGATTTTATTTTTTTGTATTTCAGATAGAACATATTTTGCTTAGCTTCAAAGTCAATTTCTATTAAAAGGAAAACTACTCAAGGAGACAAGTTGTATAAGTTTTTACCCACTTACACTGTAAGGGTCACTGACTTCCCCACTTCTCTAATTTGCAAAGGAGAGGCCTGACGTCTGTCATAGGATGTGTCCAGCAGGTAGGAAAGCTGCAGTTGTCAACCATCAATACCAAGGAAAAGGCTGAAGTCCATTGCCTTTCATATCAAAAAGCCATCCAAAGGCTGGTCTACACTGAAAAGCTATGTTGACATGACCACATCTCTCAGGAGTGTGAAAAATCCACTCCTCTGAAAGAAGTAGTTAATGTGACCTAAGCCCCAGTGTAGACAGTGTTAGGTTGTCAGAAGAATATTTCCAGTGTTTGAAGGGTAGACACAGCCTTAGACAGACTGATCCCTCTGGGAAGCAAGTCATGACATCAATTCCAATTTTGACCCATCTCCCTGTATGTGAGAGAGCTGCTAGTATGCAGGACTGACCCAGGTATCCGATCACCTGGTTCAACTGAGGGAAAAGCTCTTAGTGCCCATCAGTCCAAAGACAGAGAAATGTTGAGTTCCAACCATTGTCATTTTAGTATCTTATTGTTCCTCTCTCTGTTTTTTGTATTGGCCTTTCTGTTCTATCAGGGTGTGACTGTATAGCTCAGTGCATGTGTGATAAAAGCTCTTTGGTGACAGTTGGCAAAGAGGTCAAAGTAATTCACAAGAAACTCCTGTCTCAGACCTGACAAACTCATCACACCTGATGCACTGATTTTTATGGTATTTATCCAGGAAGCTTAGCAGTGAGATCTCTAGTGAAAGCTTGTAAATTATTGTTACTCTTGATCACTGCAAGAGGTGTGTATGAGTCCTGTTGAAGGAGTCATGTAAGTATATGGAAAATTATGCCCATATGGTATTGTCATGAAAGTGACTCACCCCAATCATAGGTCTTGTTTGGGACAGCCCATTCAAATGGGAGGGAATTGTCACCCATCCCTTGCTAGCCAGTTATGCGATGTATTGCTGCATTGTCAAAGTTTGCACCAGCTGAGAAAAGCCAATGGAAAACTATCAAAGACCAGTTGTAGACATCGAAACCCTGTGGAAGTGAAAATGACAATATAACAGTGAGGAAATGGTCCATTCTGTGAATATACACAAAAGACTGATTCAGTTTATGACAAGATGGGGAGAAACACTCTGGGTCCATTCACCAAGGAGATCACTACTGACCAGCGGTGCTTCAAGAAAGGCAGGGGAATGGCTCCTAGGGACTAGCAATCACTGCAATAGACTGTCACCTGACACTTCAGTCTACGTAGCTAGGGAAGGGAGCTATTAAAAAGTGTCAGTTGCATTTTGTGATTTTGTTTTGTTGGTAACGGTTGGTTTCTATCACTCACATTTGTTTCTATTTAAATCTCTGTCCCTTGTTAAAGAAATTTCTGTTTCTTTGATAATTGTGCTCAAGTGCTGTGTGTGATACCAGTAAAACTGGTAACCTGGGAGGTACCATTGCTTTGGGCAGAGAGGAGCTGGGATTTTTCTGAGCCCTGGTCTACCCTAGGGGAGGGGATTGATCTGAGTTACGCAGCTTCAGCTACATGAATTACGTAGCTGAATTCGATGTACTTAGATCGACTTACTGTGGTGTCTTCATCGCGGTGAGTCGACTGCTGCAGCTCCTGGTAGACTCTGCTTGCGTCTTTCACCGAGCTGGAGTACAGCAGTCAAGGGGAGAGCACTCTATGTGTTGCATCTAAACTAGACGCAATATATCAATCCCTGCTGGATCGATCGCTGCCCACCGATTCGGCAGGTAGTATAGACATACCCAGAGTATCTGGTGATCGGAGCTGGACCCGGAGGGGGACACGTTGAAGGAACTCAGGGGTTAAGGTGCCTCTCTTGTCAACTGTCAGGGCTGCTGTGGCTCAGAAGAGGGTGCTTGAGTGCCTGACAGGCTGGTGAGCTTGGTCACTAACATCCAGCTGCCAAAAGTCCTTAGTAGTGGCAGGTGGCAACAAGGAGACTCACAGCCCTCAGCACCCTTAGAATGGTCACAATGTGCATCTATGTTGATCCACCTGTCAGATCTACACAGGGAAAGCTCCCTATAGCATAGCTCCCTGACTCAAAATAGCCCTAAAACTCTGCCCTATGAAATCATGGAACATGTGCTCTTCGCTCTGTGAAAGCATGTAAAGAATCCAAGCACTGGAGAGTAGGGATTGGGTCCAGAGTGACCTAGTCAAATTGGAGGATTGGGCCAAAAGAAATCTGAGGAGGTTGAACAAGGAGAAGTGCAGAGTCCTGCACTTAGGAAGGAGGAATCCCCTGCACTGCTACAGCCTGGGGACAGACTGGCTAAGCGGCAGTTCTGCAGAAAAGGACCTGCAGTTGGACTAGATACCTCCTGAGGTTTCTTCCAACCCTAATCTATGATTCTGAGTAGCTGCAAGTGGTCCCCAAATGTTTCTTTGTGTTCACAACTGTAAAGACGCTGGGAATGGGCAACAGGATGGATCACCTCATGATTACGTGTTCTGTTGATTCCCTCTAAAGCATCTGGCATTGACCACTGTTGGAAGACAGGACACGGGGCTAGATGAACTATTGCTCTGACCCGGTACGGCTGTTCTTATGTTTTCTGTACAGGAATGAGGCTCTTACAAAGCAGAAATGGGGGGTGTGGCTCTAAATTGAATTCAGTCTTAGAGAGAAATGTGTTCAAACACAGTGAGATTCGATGTATGGAAGAAAAAGGAAGTGATCCCCAGCTCCTTCCCCAAAGCCTTAGGTGGGGATTAGCTGCCAACAGCTGCGGCTGCTGCTCTGAGGGGAGCGGTATAAGCTGTCTGCCTGGGGATGCAGCCCAACAGCTGGTTCTCCTGGGGCAGATGGTGAGTTGCTGGGTAGGGATGGTGCATCAGCTGAGATCTGAACTATGAACAGGGATCTAAGGACTCTACACCGGCCTCCAGTGGGGGTTGAGGATGCTTAGGCAGTGGAAACTCAGCATCAGAGTCATCAAGACTCAAAGCTGCTTGGAGGTGGAGAGGAGGGGGTTGACTGCTGGATTTTTAGTGCATCCCCTTAACTACTCACCCATGACAACCTGGCTACCCCCAGCTTTTCATTGCTCTGTGGTTCTGTTGCCCATTCCCAGCTTCTGGCAAACAACGGCTAGAGACACCATCCTGGCTAATCGCCATTGTTGACCCTGTCCTCCATGCACTTCTCTAGTTCTTTTTTGAGCTCTATTCTAGTCTTGGCCTTCACAACATCCTCTGGCAAAGAGTTCCCCAGGTTAACTGTGCGTTGTATGAAGAAATACTTCATTTCAAACCTGCAGCCTATTCATTTCATTTGGTGACCCCTCCTAGTTCCTGTGTTATGAGGAGGAGTAAATAACACTCCCTTCCTTGGTCCTTTGAAAGATGGTAGGTGAGCCCCCCCCTCCCTGCCCCATATCTCACGTCCAGGGACCTACATGAATATAACAACACTGTAAACAACAAGGTTCAAAGTCAATGCATGTGGGAAAAGCATCGTGTGTTTCATTCCTTACATTCCTGTCCCATTGCATGGCCATTTCCTTTCTCTCCTTTCTGTTAAAAGCTTTTCTGTTTTGCACATAAACATTATTTCCCCAAGAGAGACCCAGGAGTGAGGGCTGCATTCTTGTACCAAACAGTCACTAGAAGGGGGCAGACAAAGGCCTTAAGGACGAGGCATCTGTCACTGACAAAAGATCATCTCCCACCTGCAGGTCACTGGCAGCCTGAATTTTTTCCTTATCCTTCCGGAGTCTTGTCTGGAATCAGCACTATCCAGCCCCGCTGTATGTAGTGGGGAAAAACCACAAACCTTGTCTTTAAAACAAGCTGTTCCCTTCCTTCTCAGGGAAGATTTTTCTATGATTGAGGTTGAGTTACATTTCCCCTCTCCTAGGGGTGGGTTGGGTGTTGGGCCAGCTCCCAATGAGATCTGTTTTCAGCTTTGCCCCCTAACTCTGCTCCCAGCTGTCAGGAGCCTTCCAACCCATCCACCCTGCTCACTAGCTCCATGGTCATGTGTCACCTCCTTTACCAGCACATGTAGCTTGCAGGAAAGCTACTCCTGCCAAATGCATTGGTGGTACAGTGGTGAGCATAGCTGCCTTCACAAGCAGTTGACCTGGCTTCAATTACCAGCCAATGCAATAATGCTTTTCTCTCTTGTTGGTTCCTTGTCTGGAAGTGGTTTAATTTCAGTCACATTGTGTTACAATCACATTATCAATAGACTGAGACAATAAATGTGGCAAAGCCCAGCAGGTCACACAGGATGGAGGCATGCAAGGGGCTGAGAAGACAAAGCACTTGGACACCTGCATCTCCCATCCCCTGACTTTCCGTGTTATGATTCCAGCTGTGTGCGGATATTTATCTGATGTTCCTGCATGATGGGGAAATAAAGTTTTGAGTCAGTTTTTGCTCCGACCAATTCCTTTGCAGTTACTATTATAATGATATGAACAAAGGGAACCAAAAAAAAAGGCAAAACAAACCCCACCGAAATCGCAATACAGGTGGGGAAAGAGAAAATCACAGTTAAGCCAAATATGTCAAAATAAAAATTAACACTAAAACGGGAGCCAGGGGAGAGAGATCAGGTCTGTGGAGATCCCCTTGATATTTGAACTCACATTGCTAGAATCAAAGTTCAGACTTGACACTGGAAAACCTACAACTACCCAGCTGTGTGAACACCTGTGATGAGCAAGATGGAGCCGGGACACTTGTTCTGCTTCAATCATTTACTGTCTCTGTGTTCTCTGTCTCTTCTCCCCCATTATTCTTCTCCAATGTCTCTGCCTTTCTCCTCTTGCTCCCTCTCCCCTGCCCTTGCCCAGAACTCACACTCTACAGCAGTTAGGAAAAGCCAGAGTTTCCATGTTCCACACATGATCCTGTGTCAGAGGACGTTTGACCCCGGTCAAAATGAGTCACCAGAACAATATGACCCTTTATGGGAGACTTCTCTGCCTATTCCACAATTTACACCTCCCTTCCCCCCCAAAGGAGGTGAAGTACAGCTCTGACTGAGAGGCCCCCACAGGAGATACTTCAGCCCAAAGACAAATTTGTGTGAAATGCTGAGAAGTGAAGAGCCCCCTTGGTTCCCCTAAATCCCCAGAACTCTAGTGTCACCCCCATGGCACCAGCACAGCGAACCCAGTGGGATGTGATTATAGACTACAAGGGGGAGGCAGCAGGGAGAGAAGCGACAGGGAGTCTCTCTCTTCACTTTCTGTTCTTCTCTTTCCTTCCAGGAACTGCAGTCACAGCAGGGAGGGCTTTGTCTCATTGTAAGGGATCTGCGTCTGTCACGGAGGTTGCAAAAGTAATAGATTCTGTGACGTTTGCAGTGACCAGTGTGGATGACTCCGTGGCTGCCCAAGCAGCTGGCCTGGGAACAGCTTGAGCAGTGGTTCCAAGGGTGGAGGGAGCAGCCACAGCTTGGTGGCTCCTGGCACCTGTCCCGAGGTGGCCAGAGCAGGGCTGGCCTCGGGGGCTCCCCTGGGGCTTCTCTCCCCCAGTACATGGTGCCACGGGCACCCTGGACCCCCTTCCCCCACAGCTGGTGCCATGGACCCCCTGGGCTTCCCTCCCCAAGATTCAATGAGGGATATTTATGGTATAGGTCATGGACGGGACATGGGCAATGATTTTTTGTTTTTTGCCCACGATCTGTCCATGACATTTACTACAAAAAAACTGTGATTAAATCTTATCCTTCCTCATTATTGATCACATAAATCAACATGCTTCCACCTGCAAGCGGATTTAGACCAGAACCTTCAGAGTCAGCAGCTGTTATGCCCCCACTGAGCTATCTGGTGAGCTGTCCTAGTGCTGGAAGCCTCCTGTTTAGATCCTAAAATAGCTTTTTTGCACCAAGGGGGGGCTAAAATTTTGGACCAGGCATTGTAGCTCCACCATTATTTTATTGAATTGCTTCAAAAAAGCAAGTCAAGAAAGTCTCCTAAGTGCCAGGCTCTCTGCCATGGAAACAGCTGACCCTGCTCTCCAGGAGCCTGTGCGTTCCACCCAGCAACGTACAAACCTGCTCCGACCTGAAGGGGGGTCAGACAGTGACAGGGTTGGTAACAAATAAGTCAGACTATTAACGCCAGGTCCCTTCCTTTCTTTAACCCAGGATGTGCCAGTCACCTTGTAGCCATGGTGTTATCTTCACCTTAAAATACCTCTCAGTACATTTTCAGTGAGCCCTCCACCCCCTGCCCTCCCTGAAGCCAGCCCCGCACGCCCTGGCTCCAGCCAGCCCCTGCTGCACTCCCCTGCCCTGCCTCCAGCCAGCCCAGCACCCCATGCCCTGCTGACAGCCAGTCCGTCTCCAGCCAGCCCTGCACCCTCTGCCCTGCCCGCACCAGCCACATCATCCCTGCCCTGCCTGCAGCCAGCCCCACGCCCCCTGCCCACAGCCAGCCCCTGCATCCCCTGCCCTGTCTCCAGCCAATCCTTGATGCACCCCTCTGCCTGAAGCCAGCCAGTCCCGCACTCCTCTGTCTCCAGCCCTGCCAACCCCTGCTGCACCCCTTGCAGCCCTGCTTGAAGCCAGCCAGCCTGCCCCACACACCCCTGTCTGTAGCCAACCCCACACCCCTTGCCCTGCCTGCAGCCAGACCCCACCTTCAGTCAGCCCCTGCCCTGCCTCCAGCCAGCCCCATGTCCACTGGTGCCCTGAAGTTCCCAGGGCAGTAACCCTGCACATCTGCTGCAATGAGGGGTGGGGGCTGGGAGTAGCTGGGACCCACACCTGTGCATACCCTAGGGTGAACAGACAGCAAATGTGAAAAATCAGGACAGGAAGTGGGGGGTAATACTATCCTAGATAAGAAAAAGACCCCAAAATTGGAACTGTCCCTATAAAATCGGGACATCTGGTCACCCTAGCACACCCCAAGGACTCCTGAGTTCCATTGCTGGGTTTCCTATTGGTTCCACTACTGGTTGTTTTTCTTTTTCTGAGAGACTTTAGGCAAGTTGCTCCCCTATCTAGGGCTCTGTACCCAGCGTACAAATGGGGATATAATACTTTCCCGCTATTGGAAAGTGCTGGGAGAATCCTCCAGCAAAAGCTGCTCTCACAGTGCTAAACAGCATCTGACCATTCAAGGGAGGAGCGCACTGCCCAGGAGGAGTGTTTGGCTCTGGGGTTTCACTTCAGCCCAGTCTAGAGAGAGGGGCCCAGCTATGGAGTTTGGCTCAAGAAGACTAAGTCTCCAATTTTTTAAGGGCGTTTTGAATTCCAATCCTGTGCTCCTAAGTGCTTGGTGTCAGCTGCAAATTTTAGAACCATACTCTCCACTCCATTTTCCAAATCATTCATGAAAATATTGAATAGTACCGGACCCCAGATTGATTCCTGCTGGACCCACTAGGTACACCCTCTCCACTGGACAGCCAAACATGGAGAAGGGCTCCTGGAGTCTGGGCTTTCAACAGGCTCTCCACCCACATTACACTGATTGAAGCTAGACCACATTTCCCTCATTTGCTTATGAGAATGATCTACGAGACTGTGTGAATAGCCTTAGTAACACCAAGCTAGTTCCCATCTACTGTTTACCCACCTCCACCAGGCCCGGAACCCTGCCAAAGAAAGAAAGTGGATTGGTCTGGAATGATTTGTCCTTGACAAATCCATGCTCACTAGTCCTAAAAACCAAATTATCCTGTAGGTGCTGCTGACAAACTAATTGTTTAAGAATGTACTGCAGGATCTCTCCAGCTATGGAAGTGAGGCTAGCTAGTCTATAAGTCCCAGGGGGTCTCTTTGTTCCCCTTTTAGAGATAGGTCCTGTCTTGTTCATGGATGGGAAGATGTTCTTTTTCAGGGATCTCAGACGAGAACTGGGGCACAACATCTGGATTGTTAAGGCCACAAAAACGGAGACAGGAACCTCTTCTCTCCTGCTGGCAAAGAACTCCAGCTACCTAAAAGACAGGGACTCACATCCTTGAATGGGCTCTAAAAAAGGCAGTGCTTAAAAAGTTTGGCCCCAACTATTTCTTGTTTCCACAGACTAGACATTTTAGCAAACTTTAGAATTCCTTGGTGCTAAAACACCGTGAAACTCCCCTTTCTCCTTCACAGAGGGCTTTAACGCCCCTTATCTCACTCAAGCTCACAACTGCCCAGAGCTCAAGAACTGTCCCTGTTCCCATTGGACAGATGGGGAGGAGCCTGCAGGCCAGAGAAGGGAAGTGACCTACCCAAGGGCCTACACAGCAAGGCGGTGGCAGAGCCAGAATGAGAAGCCTCCAGTTCCGACTCCTGTTCTAACAGACAACAAACCCCCCCAGAGGCAGAAATAGAGCTCAGGAATCGAAACGGTGGGGAAATTTCATTCAAACTGTTTCTGTCAGAAAATCCCATTCAGAGTAAACCAGTTTGATTCTCAAAATCATAACAAATGGGATGAAAGTTCTTTGCAAAAACATTTTGTTGCAAAACAAAAGCATCTCCGGTTTGTCACAGTGTGTTAAATTGTCTCATCAAACACAAAGAGGAGACACTTAGATCTCAAAAATTAGATAAAATGCTTCAATCCGAGCTAAGTCGTTTCTGCTCTTAACAATTTCGAAATAAAAAAATAGAAATAAAAGACTGTTTCAGCTATTCTATTATGTCATAATCTGCTCTGAATAAACGTGATAGGACACCTCATATTATGCAATGCTCCTAGTGACACTCTCCAGTGGATCCCCATCATCCACCCACCATCAGGTAGGTAGGAGCAGATCATTATTGTCCCTACTTGAAAGAGGGAGAAGTTAAGGCTCAGAAAGGAGAATTGACTTGTCTTATGTCACACAGCCAGTCAGTGGCAGAGCTGGGAATAGGATTCAAGAGCCCTGATTTTCAAGCTAACCATCGGATCTTGAATTTCAGACACTGAATGACCTGAATAAAGTGCTCTCAGATGAGCTACAGACCAACAACAGTGACAGTAATTTTTCAGCAAGTATTTGAGAACTATAATGTTAGAGAGAATCATGAACTGCTCAGAGACAATTAATGCAGAGAAGCAGCAAAATTTGTCAAACATAGAACTGGTTCTGACTTATTTCCTTGGTCTTAAAAGAGAACAACAAGGACCTGAGTCTCCTCCCTGCCAATAACCCCCTGCTCAGTCAATCAGGGTAGAGACTTAGGACGGGAGGCTGAGGGTTCTCACCAGAGAGCCCAAAGGATGGCCCAGGTCACTATTGGGGATCACTGCCTGAGCACTATTTCAGCCCCATATTTTTGGGTGACTTCCCACAGTGGGAGATGCACAGCACTCCCCCAACACACACAAGCACATCTGCTGGTGTTGGGAGGGGAATAGGAAAAAGAAGAAAAGAAGCAAGAGGAGAAGAGAAATGAGGGAAGGATGAATGGACAAAAAGGTGAAACAAAAAAGGATAAATCCTAATGTCCCCAGTGATTCGAAGGGACAAAATCCCAGGTGTGGAATAATATTCTGCCTCCTTAAGCTCTTGCTTTCCATGCCTAGAATTCAACTCTCACCAGATGGATCAGACTGAACAGGTTTCAAACCTCCAGGAGGCTCTTACCTTCTAAACAGGGATGGCTGTTTTCTAGTAAAATCACTACAAAGGAAAGAGAAAACTTGAAAGAGGTTCCTCCTGGCGCTCATGTCCGTGAACCCGAATACTCTCTCAGTCCTCAAAGAGAGACCTGGAGAAGGAGACTTGCTGAAGCAAAGCCACAGGTGTCTATGAGGTTTCCCTGGCCCTTCACCCCTGTCCTGCCTGGCTGATGTCAGCATCTCTCTGTGAGGTCACCACCTCTCCACCACCTTGGACCAATAGTCTCAAGTCCTGCAAAAGCCCTTTGTGAAGTCACTGCCACACCCCTCCTTTTCTGTACCAATATCCTGCCCCTGGCCAGGCACTTTGGAGGTTTGAGCTACTCCCTGTGGATCATCCCACTCAAGGAGCGTTCGTTCTAGGCAGCAAGCCAACTAGACAGGAAAACATCAGATGCTGTTCCCAATGCTACACTCAGTTTTTCAGAAATTAGTCAACTTTATGGCCAGAAGAGACCATTACAGCATCTAATCATATAATCATAGAATATCAGGGTTGTAAAGGACTTCAGGAGGTATCTAGTCCAATCCACTGCTCAAAGCGGGACCAATCCCCAACTAAATCATACCAGCCAGGGCTTTGTCAAGCCTGACTTTAAAAACCTCTAAGGAAGGAGATTCCACCACCTCCCTAGTTAACCCATTCCAGTGCTTCACCACCCTCCTAGTGAAAAAGTGTTTTCCTAATATCCAACCTAAACCTCCCCCTTTGCAACTTGAGACCATTACTCATCAGGTACCACAGAGAACAGTCTAGATCCATCCTCTTTGGAACCCCCTTTCCGGTAGCTGAAAGCAGCTATCAAATCCCCCTTCACTCTTCTCTTCTGCAGACTAAACAAGCCCAGGTCCCTCAGCCTTTCCTCATTAGTCATGTGCTCCAGCCCCCTAACCATTTTTGTTGCCCTCTGCTGGACTCTTCCCAATTTTTCCACATCCTTCTTGTAGAGTGGGGCCCAAAACTGGAAACAGTACTCCAGATCGGGCTTCACCAATGTCGAATAGAGGGGAATGATCACATCCCTCGATCTGCTGGCAATGCCCCTACTTATATAGCCAAAAATGTCGTTAGCATTCTTGGCAACAAGGGCACACTGTTGACTCATATCCAGCTTCTCGTCTACTGTAACCCCTAGGTCCTTTTCTGCAGAACTGCTTCCTAGCCCTTCCGTCCCTAGTCTGTAGCAGTGAATGGGATTTTTCAATCCTAAATGCAGGATTCTGCACTTGTTCTTGTTGAACCTCATCAGGTTTCTTTTATCCTCTAGTTTGTCTAGATCCCTCTGTATCCTATCTCTACCATCCAGCGTATCTACCATTCCTCCCAGTTTAGTGTCATCTGCAGACTTGTTGAGGGTGCAGTCCATGCCAACCTCCAGATCATTAATGAAGATATTGAGCAAAACCGGCCCCAGAACCGACCCTTGGGGCATTCCGCTTGAAACCAGCTGCCATCTAGACATGGAGCTGTTGATCACTATTCGTTGAGCCCGACGATCTAGACAGCTTTCTGTCCACCTTATAGTCCATTCATCCAGCCCATACTTCTTTAACTTGCTGGCAAGAATAATGTGGAAGACCATATCAAAAGCTTTGCTAAAGTCAAGGAATAACACATCCACTGCTTTCCTCTCATCCACAGACACAGTTATCTCCTCATAGAAGGCATTAGATTAGTCAGGCATGACTTGCCCTTGGTGAATCCATGATGACTGTTCCTGATCACTTTCCTCTCCTCTACGTGATTCAGAATTGATTCCTTGAGGACCTGCTCCATGATTTTTCCAGGGACTGAGGTGAGGCTGACTGACCTGTAGTTCCCTGGAACCTCCTCCTTCCCTTTTTTAAAGATTGGCACTACAGTAGCCTTCTTCCAGTCATTCGGGACCTCCCCCAATTGCCATGAGTTTTCACAGATAATGGCCAGTGGCTCTGCAATCACATCTGCAAACTCCTTTAGCGCCCTCGGATGCAGCGCATCTGGCCCCATGGACATGTGCTCATCTCCAGTTTTTCTAAATAGTCCCAAACCACTAATTCCTCCACAGAGGGCTGGTCACCTTCTCCCCATACTGTGCTTTCCAGTGCAGCAGTCTGGGAGCTGACCTTGTTTGTGAAGACAGAGGCAAAAAAAGCATTGAGTACATTAGCTTTTTCCACATCCTCTGTCCACTAAGTTACCTCCCTCATTCAGTAAGGGGCCCACACTTTCCTTGACTTTCTTCATGTTACTAACATACTTGAAGAAACCCTTCTTCTTACTCTTAACATCTCTTGGTAGCTGCAACTTCAAGTGTGATTTGGCCTTCCTGATTTCACTCCTGCACGCCTGAGCAATATTTTTATACTCCTCCCTGGTCATTTGTCCAATCTTCCACTTCTTGGAAGCTTCTATTTTGCATTTAAGATCAGCAAAGATTTCACTGTTAAGCCAAGCTGGTCGCCTGCCATATTTACTATTCTTTCTGCACATCGGGATGGTCTTTTCCTGCAGTCTCAGTAAGGATTCTCTAATCCTTTAGAGAATTGGAACTGATTTCAGTGGAGTCACATGTTTGCTAGGTTTTTATGCATTTGTACAGGAAAACATTGAGCGTTTCCATTCATTTCAGAGATCCCTATTCAGTGGAACTCCTGAACATAATGGAAATGCCGTTATTTTTATTGAAAGAAGAAGTTTGTAAGGAAACCTTTGGATTTGAACCAAGGACCACTTACTCTGTAGTCAAACATTTTACCACTGAGTTAAACCCCCATGACTGCTGGGGGGATAAGTCAGTGATCTGAAAGGCTTTGAAGGAGAGGCCCTGCCTCAGAGATCTCCTGTTCTCTTCTCAGACAACAGTGCTTTTAAAAATGGGGTTTGATTAAACTTATAGATGCATGTAGACACCACAGCTTGCACGCCCATCCACATAGCTTCCCCCAGTGACATAGCTACCACCTCTCGAGGAGATGGAGCAACTACATGGACGGGACAGCTCTCTCCCCTCTGCTTAGAGCAGCTTCATTCTTTATGAATAGGTAGGAAAGAATCTCCTGAATGGACAGTAACCAATTGATCAAATATTGCTGGGTCTGCATTCAATATGAGTAACTGGTCATATTGGGCTGGATTAGTAGGAGCATTGCCAGGAGATCGAGGGAAGTGATTATTCCCCTCTGTTCAGCACTGGTGAGGCCACATCTGGAGCATTGCGTCCAGTTTTCACCCTCCCATTACAG
Source organism: Gopherus flavomarginatus (assembly GCF_025201925.1). Taxonomy (NCBI): domain Eukaryota; kingdom Metazoa; phylum Chordata; order Testudines; family Testudinidae; genus Gopherus; species Gopherus flavomarginatus. The sequence goes on along the minus strand of NC_066625.1, from coordinate 45,869,587 downwards.
AAACAAATTGGAGAGAGTCTAGGAAAGGGCAACAAAAATAATTAGGGGGCAGGGGACTTAGAAGGAGAGACTGAGGGCAGAGCCACCCGGGGGGGCGGCAAGTGGGGCAATTTACCCCAGGCCCTGCAGGGCCCCCAAGAGAATATAGTATCCTAGAGTGTTGCAACTTTTTTTTATGGAAGGGGCCCCCAAAATTGTTTTGCCCCAGGCCCGCTGAATCCTCTCGGTGGCCCTGCCCACTCCACCCCCTTGATTCATTCTCCTCCCTCTGAGGCCCCACCTGTGCTCTGCTCTCACTCCCATTTGGCCACTTCCCACTCCTGCTCTTCCTCTTTGGCTGAGGCCTGCTGGTCCACCTTTTGCTTGCTCCTCTCTTCCCTGAAGGACTCCTTGTGCCTCTCCACCCCCTACCCCAAGGCCTGCCTGCTGCCCCCACCTCTCTGCCCTTTCTCTGAGACTCACCCTGCCCAAACCTCTCTGCCTCCTCCCCTAAGACCAGCCCTGCCCACCACTTGCACCTCTCTATCCCCTCCCTTGACCTGCTCTGTCCAGCACTCACACCTCTTTGCCCCACCCATGAGACCAGCCTGGCCCACCACTTGCACCTCTCTGCCCCTCACCTGAGACCTGCCCTGTCCACCTCTTTCCTCGGTCATCTCTTGTTATTCCTTGAAACATCAAGGATGGAATAAAAAGCTGAGTTTACTCCAGGGTGAGGAAAGAAAGGAGCCCCCAACCCTTTGGCAAATCTCAGTGCCCCAGAGAAAACCTGCCCCCTGCTATTGCAATCCCTGATGTGCTGGGGATAGGATGGTAAAGGAATTGTCTGAATGATCAAGGCAGGAAATGGACAACAATCTACAAGAACGTCATTGACCACAAACACACTCTCCTCATGCTCCAGCCAGAAGAGAAATTAGCAGGAATTCTTGCAGTTCAGCCATGGACACACTCACACAATGGCCCAGCAGTGTGTGTGTTGTGGAAGCTGGTCTGAGGAAACAACTGGAATTGATCACTCAGTGAGAACAGAACTGGAGTGTAGTGAGACACATCTCAAGCAAGTAGTTGTGGCTGAGTGGCTAAGGCGATGGACTAAAAATCCTTTGGGGTCTCCCCATGCAGGTTCAAATCCTGTCAACTACAGATGAAGTTGTGGTCCTTCAGTTTCAGCAGAGCTGGGTCTTGTCCCACTCTCAAACTGTGTCTACGCTATTGAGTAATGGGGCTTTAAAGTGTTTCAGTTGCATGTCCACACTATGTCCCTTGTGTCACCAGAGCACATCCAGGCTAGACTCTTGGATGGCCACAGAGAGCAGTGCATTGTGGGTAGCTGTGCAACTGGCTGTGGGTGCTTTGGGAAGGGTTTGCAATGCCTCCCGGGCTGGTACAGCATCCCATGATGCAGGTTTCTCCATCCCATTGTTTCATGGGAATCCTACTAGATTGCCAGCTGCTTTTCAACTGCAATGCTCCTGGTGGGGTAGAGAGTGTGTTTGTGTATGTGGGGAGAGGGAGTGTGTGGGCACAGTGTCTCTAAGTTCAGACAGCTGCTGCAAGCAACCAGTCCTGGGGGAGGGGCACATCCCCAACATCAGCCCCTGCTTCCCTTACTGGCTCAGCTCAGCACAGCAGCCTCTGTCACACACACACACTGCTGCCTGCTTAGCTCTGTGTCAGGGGTGCTGGAACAGGGGGTTAGAGGGCCATGGCCCCACCACTCTTTACTGGCTGTTAGGACAAATGATAGAGTGGGGGGAAGGGTGTAGTCTTGGGGGGAAGAGGATTTCTGTGGGTGTCGCCTCTGGGGGAGGGTGGTGTGAGAGTGGGTCCTTGGGAAAGGGGTGTCATGAGAGTGCCACAGTTCAGACAACGGTGCCCCCCCCCCACTGTAAGGAAGCTCCAGCCACACCTGCTCTGTGTTTATAGCGCAGGAGAGAGCAGCATCCACGACAGTGATTTGCTCCCCGGGGCTCAGGCAGGGGGGCTCAGGTGGCGATTTAAAGGGCTCGGGGCTCTGGCCTCTGCAGGGAGCCCTGGGCCCCTTAAATCACCAGCTTGGGAAAGCCAGGCCGGGCTGGCACAGCGTACCCACTCTTGCCAGTACCCCACACTGGAACGTACTAGATTTTGTTAGTAATACAGGAAATTGGGGGCTAATCCTGAAAAGCTTCTTTGATGTAACTTACCCCCCTTGGCCTAAAATGTCCTGATGTAAAACCTGACTCCAAAGGCTGGGGTGGGGGAATATGTGTGAGAAATAGAGCAGAGGAGAAAAATGAGCCAGTGTTGATTTGAATGATTTGTATTTCAAAAGTAACTTATTTTGATTGGCTTGCAAGTCAATTTCTGTGTAGGTGTGTTAGCAAAAAGAAGGCCAGAGAAAGTGTGTGCCCCTTACTGAATGGGGCAGGCAACATAGTGACAGATGATGTGGAAAAAGCTGAAGTGCTCAATGCTTTTTTTGCCTCGGTCTTCACAGCCACTGGCAGCACAGTAGGGGGAGGAGGTGAGCAGCCCTGGGTGGTGAAAGAACAGATTAAGGACTATTTAGAAAAGCTGGACATGACCAGGTCCTTGGTTCCGGATCTAATGCATCTGAGGGTCCGGATGGAGTTGGCAGATTTGACTGCAGAGCCTTTGGTCATTATCTTTGAAACTCGTGGTGGTTGGGGGAGGTCTCAGATGGTTGGAAAAGGCAAATCTAGTGCCTATATGTCTGCACTGTAATGTTATAGTCTTGCAGCCCAAGCCCCATAAGCCTGAGTCAGCTGACCCAGGCTTTGAGACAGGTGCCCTGGGTGTTTTATCCACAGCGTAGATATAACATTAGGCTACGTCTCCAGTACAATGAAACACCCACGACTGGCCCGTGTCACATTAATCAGTGTCATGTGGCTTGGGCTGTAAAGTTGCAGGGTCCGTGTCTCAGCTCAGGCTCAGTCCCCTGCTCTAGGAGCCCAGAAGGTTGGCAGGGAGTTTAGCGAGTGGAAATGGTAAAACCGCAGTGAAGTATTACCCTCAACTCATGGCATTTCTCCATTGGTCTGTCTGCTTTGGGGCAGGGACAATAACACATCCTGCTGCATTCGTTATTTCAAAGGGTGGTTTAGGATTTTCATTCTCACACACAGTGCACAAAGCAGGACTCAACCCTTGGTGTAAACTAAACAAGCTGCCCACAGATTCTGGCAGCCACAATGAGCATTTGGTGCCAGAGCTCAGATCTGCCCCTGTCCCAGAGGGAAGTGGTCATCTGTGACAGGCTGGAACACTGACCTATCAGCTCTTAACTCCCAAACTTTCAGTAACTCTATTATCAATGCCTGTGAGCGTAATTTAAACCATAAGAACAGCCACACTGGACTAAAACTGTATCTAGCTCTGTGTTTTGTCCTCTGGCTGTAGCCAATACCAGGTGCTCCGAGAGCTACTCAATCAGGCACCCCTGGGAGTTAAACCCAGGATCTCATGCATCTGAAGAAGTCGGTATTGACCCACGAAAGCTCATGCTCCAAAACGTCTGTTAGTCTATAAGGTGCCACAGGATTCTTTGCTCCTGTTTACAAAACAGGTGCTTTAGCCAGCTAAGCCATGGTGCCTGCCTGTGGCTAAGGGACACTCTCTGTGCACACCAGACTCCCTGCCATCCCCACCAGGGCCTGACAAGCTTTGCATGTGTTTGGATTCTGCAAAGCAGAGGAGCAGGTGAGGTTTTCCTTGCAAGCTCTGTTTGTGTGTGTTGTGAGACTCTTTGGCCAGGTCTGCACTACAAAGTTATTTCAGCAGAATTATATAGCTCAGGTGTGTGAAAAACACACAACGCTCCCTCAGTCGGCTCCCTTCTCCTCTGTCCCAACCCACAGCCCCTCCTATTCCCAGTGCCCCTCAATCCCAACCTTGACGAGAAGCCTAGAGCTTTTTGCAGCAAACTTAAACAACAAATTGTCAGTGTAAATGCTGCTGTTCATTATATCACCATAACTGGCCTCCTCCAGTATCCCACAATGCCCGCCGTGAACTCGCCTGCCCTGCATTCCTGCTGCAGAGACTGAGCCCCTCTCCTTTCATAGCTCCAGAACGTTCTGACAGCTGAGCTGCTAGCTACACCGGCATTGGTTTGCTATAACTGCATTGCTTGGGGAAGTGTAAATTTTTTATACTTCTAAGTAATGTAGTTACACCGACCTGATTTTGTAGTGTAGACCTGTCCAAATAATCACTCACACACCTTGGGAGTAAACCTTCCCCTGCTCCTCTGCTTTACAGAATCCAAACACGAGAAAAGTTTATCAGGGCTCAATGGGGATTGGCAGAGTCAGGTGTGGGCAGACATGATGCTTTAAGTAACAGCAGGCACCATGGTTTAGCTGGTTACAGCACCTGTTTCCTAAACAGGAGATCCTGGGTTCAACTCCTAGTGGTGCTTCGTTGAGTGGCTTTTGAGACAACTGTCAGAAAACAAGGTTCAGAGCTAGCCGGACCTTTGATCTCACCCAGTGTGGCTTTTCTTATGGTTTAAATTACACTCACAGGCACTGCTAATAGAGTTACTGAAGGTTTGGGTGTTAAGAGCTGGTAGGTCAGTGGTCCAGTCCCCTCAATGCAGTTTTTCCATTTCCACTCGCTAAACTCCCTTTCGACCTTCTGGGCTCCCAGAGCAGGGGACTGAGCCTGAGCCAAGACACGGACACTGCAACTTTACAGACCAAGCCTCATGACCCTGATTAATGTGACCTGGGCCAGCCGTGGGTGTTTCATTGCACTGGAGACGTAGCTTAATGTTATGTCTACACTGCGATTAACACACCCAGGGCACCTGTCTCAAAGCCCGGCCAACTGACTCAGGCTGATGGGGCTTGGGCTGAAAGACTATAAAATTACAGTGCAGACATAGGGACTTGAGCCCAACCTCTGAACCCCCCATGAGAAGTGAGAGTTTCTGAACCCAGGCTTCATTGTGAACACAAACATCTGCACCATAGTTTTTAGCCCCTCAGCTTTAGCTCCATGGGCCCAAGTCAGATGACCCAGGCCAGCTATGCTGCCATCTTTATCTCAGGAGAGATGGACTCTAAGGGTACATCTCCATTGCAATGTCAGCCCAGGTGTGGCACGCTGTGCTCAGAGCAGCACCTGGAACCCCCAAATTCACCACTCTCATATAATGATGATACGGTTTGTACAAAGTCTGCCTGGTGAGGTATCATTTCAAAAGCCTTGATCTGTTGAACATTAATATTGTGTTGGACTGTGTGTGCAGCATTGGTTGGGAAGTTACGAAGTTTGCTGTGTGTGTGTTACTGAGATATGGTGTGAGGTTGGGAAATGCCCACCACCAGCCTGTCAGGTGCGACAATGGTGGAGCCAGACTCTCTGCTGGCCCATTAAAGGGATCCACACTCCCAAGGACTATCCCAGGAACTGTGTACAATACAGACTTCTCCGAGATAGCACAGCGACAGTGGACACTGCTTGACTCACATCCTAGCAAAGGTACTTCCTAGCAAGTTGGAAGAAACTATGAAAGAGGGGTAGAGACATCATGACTTGGCCTCTCTCCCCCACAACTCAATACCCAGAAACACATCTGGAGGACAAACACTGAACTGAAATAAATCAAAAGAGAATAATAATAATAATACATTCAAATCAAAGTCTCCAAACAGACTAGTATTGGTTTTTCAGCAAAAATTTTCAGTTTGGGGAATTTTCTTTTCTCAATCAGACTTTGCCAAGGGAAGTGGAGAATAAATGTTTGAGTTGCCTCTTTCAGCACAGCCTGGCCTAGACACTAGCTCTGGTTCACTGTTGTGGTCTTGCTCAGGTTGGGGGTGTTTTAATTATTTGAGAAGGTCCCAGGGTGTTTGGGGGAGATTATGAGGATGTTCCCTTTTGAGATAAAAACTAAGGAATACAGGACTAGAGAAATTTTTTAGAAATCTGAGATTTAGACTTTTTATTTGAAGCAAGGGAAGGGCTGAGATTCTGAAAAGGTTTTTGTTTGCAAGAAGCACCATTGTTCGATGGGTCATTGTACCAAAGGGGGAGATGGTTGTCTATAAAGGAGGGGTGAAGACTAAATGCGTCTGATGAGGAAGAGATTTGAACTCATGCGTGTAGAGCACAATAGATTAGCAGTCCATCATCTTAACCACTCGGTCACCTCACCTGAGCTGTCAATAAAGGCACAGGAGGAGAAATCTAAGGCCGGCAGAGATAGGACCACTAAGAAGTTTTTAAACTCTAAGCATGAGCAGGATCTGACTGAGCTTCCCCCCTCACATCTAGTAAGGAGCTGAGGAAAGACTTCAGGAACAGACCGTGTTTGCACAGACACACCTACTCTGCCTAGGTATGCAGCATGGTGGGGCCGCTTCCCCAAAATGACCAGTTTGGGATGGTGGTGGGTTACAAATCACTTTAGGATTGAGTGGAATGAAACGTTATTCTCCTTCCTGTATGAGTGAAGGGCAGCAGAACATACCTAGTTCGTCCTGATGGAGAGGTAGATGGGTGAGGAACAGCTTTTATTTGACTGCAGAGAAGTGATTGAGGATGTCACCCTAAACCAGTGGTCCCCAAACATTTCACATTGTGTCCTCTTAGCCATGGCTGTGGCCCTTTGGAAGCCACGATCGAGAACCGGGGCTGGGAGTGGGGCTGTTGTTTGCTGAGGACTGGGGTGCGGACAGGGGTAAAGGAGTTGAGGCCGGGCTGGGAGCCAGAGTCTCAGGCTGAGGGTGGGGTTGGGGAAGAGCTGGGACAGAGGGGGGCTGAGTGTTGCTCCCTCCCTGCCCTCCATGGGGAGTGGCTCAGGCCCTGAGGTGCCCCCATCAATCTTCCTCTGTGTCCCCCTAGGAGTCATGTCCCACATTACCGCGACCACTGAACCCTACTCGCTAAGCAGGGGCTAGTGATGTCAAAGCCCAGGGAAAGGGAGAACAAGTGTGGGGACCCCAGGACCAGAATCATGGCCCCAAACCCTCTTCTGCCTCCGGCCCTCCCCTATTTCAATCTTTCCACACCTTCCACCCATGACCCCATCCACTAGTCAGCTCTTTTCCACCCCACCCTGCTCACGCATTTACTCCCCCCCACCCACGCTGCAGCCCTGAGACCAGAGTAGCTCTGTGCCCCTGCTGCAGCCCCCGGACCATAGTGTGGACTGGGAGGTCCTTCAGTCCTCGGGTGACATAGGGGAGACTGATATCAGTCAGGCAGGACAGGGGTGAGGGACCAGGGAAACCTCAGAGACCCCCGTGGCTTTGCTTCAGCACGTCTCCTTCTCCAGGTCTCTCTTTGAGGACTGAGAGAGTATTCGGGTTCACAGATGTGAGCGCCACGAGGGAACTTTTTTGAGTTTCTCCTTCCCTTTTAGTGATTTTACTAGAAAATAGCCACCCCTGTTTAGAAGGTAAGAGCCTCCTGGAGGTTTGAAACCTGTTCAGTCTGATCCATCTAGTGAGAGTTGAATTCTAGGCATGGAAAACACGAGCTTAAGGAGGCAGAATTTTATTCCGCATCTGGGATTTTATCCCTTCGAATCACTGGGGACATTCAGGTTTCACCTTTTCCTCCCTCCCTCCCTCCCGCCCTCCTTCCTCTTCATCTGTTGTTTCTTTTGTCCTTTCTCCTGTTCCCCTCCCAACATCAGGAAGGAGGGGTGTGTTTGTGTGTGTGTATGTGTGTGTTGCGGGGGAGTACTTTTCAGCTCCCACTGAGGGGTGCATTGCCGGATTCCACCACACTCTGTGACACCCCGTAAGCCCCTCTGGGACCCCTGCAGCCTGGACGTAGGTATCTGTGCCCCCCACGAACTCCCTTAGCCCCCCAGTGACCCCTACAGCCTGGACCTAGACATCTGTGCCCCCCACGAACTCCCTTAGCCCCCCAGTGACACCTACAGCCTGAACCTAGGTATCTGTGCTCCCCACGAACCCACTAAGCCCCCCAGGGACCCCTACAGTCTGGACGTAGGTGGAACCCTTCTGCCAGACCTAAATGATAGTAAGGACTGGGTTCAATACATAGGAGTCCCTTCCCTACAACGTAATGCAAACCAGCTCGAGCCCCCACCCAGTGATGTGGGGAAATTTTACAAATGCACCCCTAGGTGCCTCAAAGAGGCAATACTTCCCCTCTCTCAAGCACAGAGTCTGGGTGTAGCAGAAAACGTTTAATAATGTGAGATAAACAACATAGCATTAAACTGGGAAAACACCTCAACTAGGCCGTGTCCTTTTCCCTGGGCTCTTGAGTCCTGCAATCCCCAAATCACCACAAGACTCCAAAGTCCGATACCTCAAATGTTTCAAGAGTCCAGCAACCCCAAAATCACCCACAGTCCCGCAGCCCCAGAGTTCAAGAGTCTATCTGCAGGGTTTTCCCCCGCCAGCCTGGGTAGAAAGGGGCACCTTACGTGGTCCACTGCCAACTGCCCTGCCTCTCCGTGGGATTCTGTTTCTGCATTCCCCATGAACTGCTCGGCTAGGTCCACTAGCTGCTTTGCTCCGCCGGCCAACCTGTGATCTGCTCCAGCTGTCCCCAAAAACTGCTCGGCTCACCTCACTCTATGGGCCACTTCAACCATCTCACAAACTGCTCTTCTCCATCAGCTACTTTGCTCCACAATATAGCTTCAGACTCCCCCACTAGCTAGTACAGCTTTTCAGTGATTTCAGTTCAGGAACCTGGAACTTCAATTCTTTAGAGAATCAAAAATCAACTCTGCTATTCAACTGTTAAAAGAGAAGAAGATGCAATTGGTATTTCTGGCTCACCCAAGGAGCCCACTCTTTTCTCTAGCGAGTGCCACTCAATTGATGGTGAGAATCACTGTCTCAAAGCAGTTTCACAGTTCCTCATCCACACAATCAGGGTGACAACACTCCACATCTCATGCCCCAACAACAAATAAACTGGGAATACCACAGCTGCCAAAGCAACCATCCCAGGCTGCCGTGGCCGTGTCAGGCGGAGTGGGTGTGCCTATGCAAACACGATCAACCCCTGAAATTCTTTTCCACACTCGCCATAATTCACCACCAGATGTCAGGGTAGAGTTCATCCTGCTTCTGCTTACATAGGTTGTGCCCCCCACAACCCCCTAATCCCACTGGGACCCATCTAGGCTGGATAAAGGTATCTGTGCTCCCCACAAACCTCTAAGCCTCCCAGGGAACCCACAAGCCCAGATGTAGGTATCTGTATGCCCCACAACCCCGCTAAGACCCACAGGACCCCTCCAGCCTGTAGGTAGGTATCTGTGACCCCCACAAACAGCCTAAGCTACCCAGGGCCACCTACAATCGGGATGTAGGTATCTGTTTCCCCCCCAGCACAGCTAATCCCCCCAGGGACCCCTCCAGCCTAGATGTAGGTATCTCTAACGAGACGAATCCCCTAAGCCATGACGGGGCCCCTCCAGCACGGACATAGGTATCTGTGCCCCTACAACCCTCCTAAGACCCCCAAACCCCCTCCAGCCTAGACGCATGTATCTGTGCCCCCCACAAACCCCGTAGGCCACGATGGGACCCCTCCAGCCTCGACATAGTTATCTGAGATCCCCACAATTGCCCTAAGCCCCCCAGAACCCCTCCAGCCTAGATGCAGGTATCTGTGCCCAACACGAACCCCCTAAAGCCCCCAGGACCCCTCTTGCCTGGATGAAGGTATCTGTGCCCCTCACAAACCCTTAAGCCCCCCCAGGATCCCTATAGCCTAGACGTAGGTATCTGTGCACCCTCAAGAATACACTGATCCTCCTAGCGACCCCTACAGCATGGACGTAGGTATTTGTAACCCAAAATGCCCCAAAGCAACCCTGGGACATATACAGCAACGAAATAGGTATCTGTGCCCCCCTACAACTCCCTAATACCCCCAGAACCCCTCCAGCATGGAGGTAGATATTTGTGACCTCCAGGAACCCCCTAAGCCCTCCCCACGACTTCTCCATCCTGGACATAGGTATCTCTGCCCCCCACAAGCCCCTAAGACCCATAAATCCCCCACCAGCCTGGTTGTAGCTATGTGTATACCACACAAACCCCCTAAGCTCCCCAGGGCCCCCTCCGACCGGGACGTAGGTATCTGCACAACCACAACCCCTTAAGTCCCCCACGGGCCCCTCCAGACCATACATAGGTTTCTGTGCCCCTCACTAACTCCCTAAACCCCTAGGGACCACTACAGCCTGGACGTATATATCTGTGCTCACAACAACCCCCTAAGTCATCCAGGGACCTCTCCAGCCCGGATGTAGATATTTGTGTCCCCCATTAAGCCCCTAATCCCCACTGGAATGTCTCCAGCCTAGACATAGCTATCTGTGCACCCCACGAACCCTAAGACCCCCAGGGATCTCTTCAGCCTCTACATAGGTGTGATACTCTGTGCATTACCCTGCGTGGCCACATGGTGTCACTGTTGCTCCATGCGGGAAATGCTCTGTGCATTACCCTGCGTGGCAAACGGTGTCACTGTTGCTCCATTCAGGAAATCGAGAGTGCCTTACCCTGCGTGACCACACGGTATCACTGTTGCTCCATGCGGGAAATGCTCTGGGCATTACTGTGAAGGAGTAGGGACTGTCTGTGTGGGGAATGGGAAAGTAGCAGGTGACTTTAGGACCGGAGACCTGCTCAGCCTGGAGATCAGGAGATCAGTTCTGGAGATCAGTTGTCCCTCAGACAGGATTGATCTGAAGGCTGCTCTTCTGTCCTCTGCGATGTATGAGGCAAATTCGAGAAGCTTATTATAATTATCAAAATCATAGCTAGCGAGGAGAGCAGAATAGTTTGCAATCCTGAATTGTAGTGTAGAGGATGTATAAACCTTGCGGCCCAGGACATCAAGGCGTCTAATGTCCTTGTCTTGTGGGGTTGGTCGATATTGTGACTGTTTAGTTCTCTGTGTAACTGCATCAATGACAAGAGAGTTCGGTGGTGGATGAGAAAACAGGAAGTCTGCGTCCTTTGCAGGAACATAGTATGTACGTTCAATCTCCTTATAAGTTGGTACTAGAAAAGCTGGGGTTTGCCAGAGGGTGTCAGCTGGCTCCACGAGTGCTTCATTTATAGGGAGCGAGATTTTCGAGCAGACGGTTGAAGAATTTTGAGGAGTTTCTGCTGATTCTCCTGAACCTCTTCTAAGGGGATATCCTGACTGATTGCAGCTCTCCTGAAAAACTCTTGAAATTGTTTGCAGTCGTTCACGAACTGTGGAGGTGGAGGGAGGATGGCTTCATCTGAGGCTAATGGAGAGTTAGGGTTAGGCGAGTCAGGATATGGTGCATAGCTCCCGGACTCTGGAGGGAACTCAGGCACCCTGGAAGTGGATGGAGGAGGAGATTGAGGCACCGAAGGAAGATGATTGGTAGGAGGATTCTGCCACGGGTACCACTGAGGCCAAGGCATGGGGTAGGAGAACCCAGGCACCGCCCACGGGGGGGCGACGTAAGGAAACTGAGGCTGCTGAGCTTGAGCCGTGACCTGAGGTGGTAAAGGTGCCTGTGGAGGAGAAGCAGGAGGGGAGAACTCCGCTTGCTGCTGTAGCTCAAGGTCACCGTCGGTGAAAGCCAGTTCAGGTGGAGAAAGTGGCAGGTCAAGAAAGGAGTGCTCTGTGTTTGGGAGCGGAAAGTGAGGCTCGGGTGGCACTAAAAGGTCACTTTGAGTGAGAAGCTGTTGTTCCTGGTCTCCAGGCTGATCTAAGCCTGCTCTCTGCTCTAGTTCTTTAGTAGGAGAGATTGGCATAGTGTCCTGCTGTGTTGAGCCTAGAGGTGCCCTGCAGGGGGTCTGCAGCTGGTGTGCGGGCAGACGAGTGGCTGGGTGCTGACCCTCTTCGCGGTGCCGAGGCTGACCGCGCTGTCAGCACTGCAGATATTTTCGTCACTGAGGGAGACAGCGCTGGCGGCACCGCGGCCACTTTTAGCGCTGAAACTGACCAGGCTGTAAGTGCTGCGGACGTTTTGGGTGTCGGAGCCGAACGCTCTGCCTGCACCGCGGCCGTTGCCGGAGCTGAGGAGGAACATGGTGCCGGTGCCGTAGCCTTCATCGGTGCCGAAGAGGAGTGAGTTGTCCATGCCACAGTCGTTTGTGGCACAGAGGGGACTGAGTCAGTAGGTGCCTTCCCGGCGCGGGAGGTCTGGTCCCTGCCTCTAAGCTCTCTCAGAGCAGTTCCTGAGGCATTAGGAGAGGCTGAAACAGCTGTCTTTCGGGCTGTCAGCACAGAGGGTAGGGATCTCGCCGGAGACTCCCTACCCTTGTTAGAGTCTCGTCTGTGAGACTGTTGAGCTTCTTGCCTCCACTCCAGGGAGGGTGATGCAACGCTCCCCACCAGTTCCGATCTGGCTGGGCAGCGTGTGGGGAGCGGGTTCTTCCTTTCCCGTCTCCGACCGTGGCTGCAGGGATTTTTCCATCATGATGATCTTTAGGCGCATATCCCTGTCACGACGAGCTCTTGACTTGAGGCTCGCACAATGGAAGCACTTCGCGGGGATGTTGGTGTCCCCGAGGCACTTCACACAATGAGAGTGGCCATCTGAGCGTGGCATGGAGTCCTGACAGGAGATACGTCTTTTGAAACCTGAATGTCCTGGCATTACGAGTTAGAGAAGAGACAATCAATGGGAGACAAGCCTGAGGGTTTTTGTTTTTTTTAACAAAGTAACTTACTATGTAACTATACTAAAGGAAGGGAAACAACTGGGAAGTAATTAATAATTATTTCTATGTTCTTTGTTACTGTTTCCTATAGAGATCAGGAAAGAGAAAGTAGCACTGCCCCGAGTCCCGTCTTCAGCAGAGGACGGTTGAGAAGGAACTGAGGAGGGTGTGCGGCGCAAGCACTCAGGAAGATTCCAAGTAGATGAGAGGTACCATCTGGGTGCGTGCGCCCCAGCCAGGCACTGCTACCGAAAATCTCTGATCGACAGTGCCGGGACCCACTGTCACCTAGAGTGGAGCACCCACAGGGACAGCACTCAAAGAAGAACTAGAGCATTTCCACTGCCGAACCTCATGAGTCTGTTCCTAGAATCTAGGCCACTTATTAAACAACTCCCAGCAGGTTTAGCACACACGTCCTCCTCCCTTTCTCCACCCTGTGCATTTCCTGCAAACCAGACTGTGCAAACCTTCCCATCTCCTGTGTATTTGCTGTCCTGCTCCCTCCTGGAGGAACCCACCAGCAACCCCCTGATAATACCTACCTGAACTGGCTCCTCTGCAGCCATTTCTCTCCCCTGTCCAACAAGAGGACGGGATGAACTGGAGTGAAACATGGACATTATTCTGCAGCCTGGTAGGGTGAGAAGGGCAGTTCTGAAGGTTTCAGAACAGGCTTTAATTCATTTCACAGCACGATTCCCCCAGGCCCTTTCCATGCAGACAGACACCCTAGAGTCTGCCATGCTGAGAAAAGACTTCATCTCTTTGTACAGTGTAGACCTGGCCTCTTCTGCCAGGCTAAACCCACAGAGACATGTTTAACCTCCCTTCTCCCTCCCCCCATTCCATAACAAAGTCTCTGAACACAAGGCTAGAAAAAAGCAGAACCAAAGGAGTCACTGTGGGGGATTCCCTCAGACACTGACCCCACGGCAGCCACACCCCAGCAGGGGGAATATGGAGTCAGGAACTGGATTTTCCTCTGTCTGATTCTCATCTTTTCTACAGGAAAGTGACTCTATCCAGGGTGCAGCAATACATCTTTCTGGGCAGATCAGAGATCTGGAAATCTCTCTCCAAACTCTTCTCTCTCATTGCCCCTTTCAATCTCTGCTACCAGACGGGCAGGCAGAGGGGATGGGAAAAGGAGAAAGAAAGTCCCATTCCTAGTTTGCTCCCCCATGGCTGGATTTGCTCCTGCAATTGCTAATTGGATGAGAAATGAGGGGGGTCTGTTTGTGCAGAGTCATATTAAGGCCAGACCCCAGCATTGTCCCTTCGTTCCTTTCAGTTACTTATAGACTCATAGACTCATAGGTCAGAAGGGACCAATATGATCATCTAGTCTGACCTCCTGCACAAGGCAGGCCACAGAACCCTACCCATCCACTTTTATAACAACCCCTAACCTAGGACTGAGTTATTGAAATCCTCAAAATTGGTTTGAAGACCTCAAGCTGCAGAGAATCCACCAGCAAGCGACCCATGCCCCACGCTGCAGGGGAAGGCGAAAAACCTCCAGGGCCCCTGCCAATCCGCCCTGGAGGAAAATTCCTTCCCAACCACAAATATGGCGAGCAGCTAAACCCTGAGCATGTGGGCAAGATTCACCAGCCAGCACCCAAGAAGGAATTCTCTGCAGTAACTCAGTTCCCATCCCATCCAACATCTCCCCACAGACCATTGAGCAGACCTATCTGGTGATAATCCGAGATCAATTGCCCAAATTAAACTATCCTATCATAACATCCCCTCCATATACTTATCAAGCTTAGTCTTAAAGCCAGATAAGTCTTTTGCCCCCACTACTTCCCTCGGAAGGCTGTTCCAGAACTTCACTCCCCTAATGGTTAGAAACCTTCATCTAATTTCAAGTCTAAACTTCCTAATATCCAGTTTGTACCCATTCGTCCTCGTGCCTACATTAGTACTAAACTTAAATAATTCCTCTCCCTCCCTAACGTTAACCCCCCTGATATATTTATATAGAGCAAGCATATCCCCCCGCAGCCTTCTTTTGGCCAGGCTAAACAATCCAAGCTCTTTGAGTCTCCTTTCATAAGGCAGGTTTTCCATTCCTCGGATCATCCTAGTAGCTCGTCTCTGGACCTGTTCCAGTTTGAATTCATCCTTCTTGAACATGGGACACCAGAACTGCACACAATATTCCAGATGGGGTCTCATCAGCGCCTTATATAACGGTACTAACACCTCCTTATCCTTGCTGGAAATACCTCGCCTGATGCATCCTAAAATAGCATTTGCTTTTTTAACAGCCGTATCACATTGGCGGCTCATAGTCATCCTGCTATCAACCAATACCCCAAGGTCCTTGTCCTCCTCTGTCGCTTCCAACTGATGTGTCCCCAACGTATAACTAAAATTCTTATTATTAATCCCTAAGTGCATGACCTGGCACTTTTCACTATTGTATTTCATCCTATTACTATTACTCCAGTTTACAAGATGGTCCAGATCTTCCTGAATAGTATCCCTGTCCTTCTCCGTGTTAGCAATACCCCCCAGCTTTGTGTCATCCGCAAACTTTATTAGCACATTCCCGCTCTTTGTGCCAAGGTCAATAATAAAAAGGTTGAATAAGATCGGTCCCAAAACCGATCCTTGAGGGACTCCACTAGTGATCTCCTTCCAGACTGACAGTTCACCCTTCAATATGACCCGCTGGAGTCTCCCCTTTAACCAGTTCCTTATCCACCTTACAACTTTCATATTCATCCCCATCTTTTCCAATTTAACTAGCAGTTCTCCATGTGGAACCGTGTCAAACGCCTTACTGAAATCGAGGTAAATTAAATCAACCGCATTTCCTTTATCTAAGTAATCCGTCACCTTCTCAAAGAAGGAGATCAGATTGGTTTGGCACGATCTACCTTTAGTAAATCCATGTTGCAGTTCATCCCAATTACCATTGACCTCTATATCCTTAACTACTTTCTCCCTTAAAATTTTTTCCAAGACCTTACATATTAAAGATGTCAAGCTAACAGGCCTATAATTACCCGGATCACTTTTATTCCCTTTCTTAAAAATAGGAACTACGTTAGCAATTCTCCAGTCGTACGGCACAACCCCCGAGTTTATCGATTGCTTAAAAATTCTCTCTAACGGGCTCTCAATTTCACGCGCCAGTTCCTTTAATATCCTCGGATGGAGATTGTCCGGGCCCTCCGATTTTGTCCCATTAAGCTGTTAAAGTTTGGCCTCTACCTCAGTTGTGGTAATATCCACCTCCATATCCACATTCCCGTTTATCATCCCTCCATCATCGCTAAACTCCTCACTAGCCTTATTAAAAACTGAGGCAAAGTACTTATTTAGATATTGGGCCATGCCTAGGTTATCCTTAACCTCCATTCCATCCTCAGTGTATAGCGGCCCCACTTCTTCTTTCTTTGTTTTCTTCTTATTTATGTGGCTGTAGAACCTTTTACTATTGGTTTTGATTCCCTTTGCAAGGTCCAGTTCAATGCAGCTTTTAGCCTTCCTCACTTTATCCCTACATTTTCTGACCTCTCCAAGATAGCTTCCCTTGCTAATCCCGCCTTTCTTCCACTCCCTGTAAGCTTTCTGCTTTTTCCTAATCCCCTCTCTGAGTTGCTTGCTCATCCATCTTGGCCTACAGCTCCTGCCCATGGTTTTTTTCCCCTTTCTTGGGATGCAGGCTTCCGACAATTTCCGCAGCTGCGACTTAAAGTAATTCCAGGCCTCCTCCGCGTTTAAATCCACAAGTTCCTCCATCCAATCCACTTCCCTAACTAATTTCCTTAACTCTTTAAAATTAGCGCTCGAGAAGTCGAAAACCCTAATCCCAGATGTACATTTGTTTATTCTTCCATCTAGTTTGAACTGAATCAACTCATCACTCGAACCAAGGTTGTCCCCTACCACCATTTCTTCTACGAGGTCCTCACTGCTCATCAAAACCAAATCTAAAATGGCATCCCCTCTCGTAGGTACTTCTACTACTTGATGAAGAAATCCATCCGCTATCACATCCAGAAAAATCTGACCCCTATTATTCTTGCAAGCACTCGTCCTCCAGTCTATATCCGGGAAGTTGAAGTCTCCCATAATCACACATTTCCCCTTTGTGTTTACTTCATTAAAGACATTAAAGAGGTCTCTATCCATATCCAAATCAGATCCCAGTGGTCTATAGCACACCCCAAGCACTATCTCAGGGGAAGCTCTAGTTGCTTTTTTACCCAGTGTGATTTTTGCCCAGACAGACTCTGTCTTATCCATTCCATCGCTTCTTATTTCATTACAGTTAATCTCATCATTGATGTACAAGGATACTTCACCACCTTTGCCTTTCTTCCTGTCTTTTCTAAACAGCACATAGCCTTCAATACCTGTAATCCAGTCATGAGTACTATTCCACCAGGTTTCTGTTATCCCTATAATATCCGGTTTCACTTCCTGCACCAGTAGCTCCAGTTCCTCCATCTTGTTACCTAGGCTCCTCACATTAGTGTACAGACATTTTAATTTTTGGCATTTGGTGTCAGTGACATTCTTTCCCCCGTTGTGCACAGACCTTCTACCACCAGCATCACCCGTTAGTCTGGTTTCTACTCCACTATTCCTCCTTGGATCAATTTTTTGGTCCGCAAGGGTATCCCCTCTCACTTTGTTTACTTCCCTCTCCAGGTTATATTCCAGCGTGGAGATCTCCTGAACATCTCCCAACCATCTCCCCCAACTTCCTAGTTTAAAGCTCTCTTGATGAGGTCGGCGAGCCTCCATCCTAGAATTCTATTTCCCTCCCTACTTAGATGAAGTCCATCCTGAGTGAACAGTTGTCTATCCGTAAACACATCCCAATGACCGTACATCCCAAAGCCCTCCTTATAACACCAATGCCTGAGCCATCTGTTGATCGCCATAATCTTGTCACTCCTTCTTCGCCCTGCTCTAGGAACCGGCAGAATCCCACTGAAGATCACCTGAGCCTCGATTTCTTTGAGCGTCTTCCCCAGTCTGGCATAGTCCTCATTGATACAGTCCAGCGAGTAACTAGCCGTATGATTCGTTTCCACATGAAGGACAATCAACGGATTCTTTCTCGCTCCCGCTAGGATCCTATTCAGCCTAAGGTCCACATCCTGTATCTTAGCACCTGGCATACAGCACACCCTTCTGTTCTCCCGATCAGGTCTAGTTACAGGCCTGTCTATTCTTCTCAGTAAAGAGTCTCCAATCACGTAGACTTGCCTTTTCCTGGAGACAGTGTGATTCTCCAGTCTATCCCCCACACCAGCTGGCTGCAAGTCCTCTCGATTTGTATTCGCCCTTACAATCCTCCTAGGGCTCATACATGGTGTCGCCTCCATTGACTCCTCCCCTCCTTCTGCAGGACTAGCTGCTCGTCTCTTTTTCCTTGCCCTCTCTCCTTCAGCAGCCTGCTGTGCTCCATCTTCATTTTCCAACTCAGCAAACCTGTTCCTGAGTTCTATTTCTCCATCGCTGGCCCGTCTTTTCCTCTGCCTAGTTCTCTGAGTCACATGCTTCCACCGTCCACTTTCCTCACCCAGTAGCCCCTCCTCAGAGTTCTTTGGTCCTGCTTCTATCGGCTCATCTGAGCTTATCCCCTGTGCTTCATCATGTCTGTGTTCCATCATCTGCTCAAACCCCCTTCTTAACTCAGCCAAAGTTTCCACCTGCATCTCCAGTCCTCTTATCTTTTCTTCTAGCAGCTCTATCAGGCAGCACTTCATGCAGACAAAACTCCTTTCAGGTGCCCCCTCCAGGAGCATGTACATGCCACAGCTACCGCATCCGGTCATCCTCAGTGTGTCTCTTCCTGCTGCCTCTGCCTCAATCATACTCTTTCAACTCTGTGCCTGGCAATCCACTCCTCACACCGCACCACAGGCCACCAACAAGCACGGGGCTGCTGGCAGACCCCTGCCCCTTCCCTTGTCTGCCTTCCTGGTTTCTCTGCCTTGGTCTCCCCTGTAACCTCCTCCAACAGAACTCCCACTGAAACTCCCGTTAGCAGCTCTGTTCGCTGGCTCCTGTGCCGCTGCAGCTGTTTGTGGAATGTCTGGCTCAGAATTTAGTATTAACAGGGCCCAGGGCTGCCCTAGGGGGCTAGGACAGCTGGAGAAAGTCATCCCCTGGGCCATGCAGAGAACAAGATTTAATTAAGGTAACTTCCCAGCACACAACCCCACTGGGGGAACAGCAGCTGCCAAGTCTGGTCTACCAGATCACAAGGGAGGCTGCAGCTTCTGACCCAGGAAGCTGAACCCCAATATCCTGAGCAGAGAGGGATAGAGCATTTGAGCAGCTTCCCTCCTTTAGCTCTCTGGGGAGAGCAGTTAATGAGAGCCCCTCCTCACAGAGAGAATTGCTAACCTCATTTGCCCCACTGTCCATCCGGAGTCACTCCTTGTCTTTCCATACAGTGACTCTGGATTAGTATTGGTCTCAGTGAAACCAGATGTCACAAATGAATCCAGAATGCTGTGGAAGAGACCATCGTGTGGCAGTGCTGACCCCCTTCCCACCTCCCTCACCCCTCCAGATCGAGAACAAGGACTGGGGGCACAAATTTTCTAAATGGAACCAAAAGTTCCTGCAGTTTTCAAAAGAGGAGAAAAGCAAAATCTGTGACTTCACACTAACAGTGTTTGATAAGTGGATAGAAAGTTACGACAGTGACAGGGCACGTGACTGGGGAATGCCGGGCAGTGCTTGGAGCCAGGACTTTGGCACAAGTTGATCAGAGAGAAGGATCATGGTTAGTGGAAGTTCCCACAGCCAATGGCCTACCAGATATTCCTTGGGACCCAACCCCCAGAGTCCCTGGCCAGGGACCCCAGATACCCCTCAAAGCCCCACCAACCAGTGAATCCCCACCAGACCATGACTGTCAGGTTGGGAATCCCAAAGAGTTCCCCCCACCAAGAGCCCACAGCAGCCAGAGACCCACCTACTGGGAACTCAGTTCCTCACTGCCTGCCTTGGACCCCCCTCCACACCACCACCAGCAGGATCTGCCATGCCATTTGTCTGAGACCCCCTCCTCCACCCAGCAGGACCCCTTGATGCTTTACACTGGGACCCCTCACTCTGATTGCCTGGCATCCCCTAACCTAGCGCTGGGGACACTCTCCCCTAGCTCTGAGCACTGTGCATGGCAACAATCCAAGAAGCCAGCTGGGGAAGCCCAAACAGAGCCCCTGGCACAGCACCAGGCTCCCTCTAACCCCGTCCCGCCTCCCCAAGAGACACCCACCCCTGCTGTTCTGCAGCCCCCAGCGATACTCACATCCAGGACCCATAGCCTCAGAGATGGGCACATCACAACCACCTCCCCAAAACCCCAAACCTCCACAACACAGCAACCTGACTAGGGTACCCCCTGCCCAGCCACCCAGAGGCCTCCCCCTACCACAATGCCCCTTCAGCTGCAATTTACCCACACAGACACCTTCTCCACCTCTGCAAGTGTTACCTCACAGAGTGTGAGAAGTGGATAGAAAGTTAACACCACCCCCTGATGGCCAGTCACACAGGCAGAGGGAGCCCTGGGGGATGCCTCTTTAACAGGACAATGGAAGGCCTTGGAAGGCAAGAAAAGTAAGAAATGTCGGTGGCCTGTCACTAGCAAATAATGGTCACCATGGATCCAGCCCAGAGGTGGCTACATCTTAGCACAGGGGGAATCCACTCCTCACACAGACCCTTTGTCATGGGGTTTGGGATACTTCCGGACCCCGCTGCAATCAGAGCAATGACCTCATCCTGTGCCGGCTGGAGAAAAGAAAAGGGTCCAATCAACTCTGCTGTTACCAGCTGGGAACCACTGATCCCCAAACAGAGGGAGGCCTCTGGCTTTGATGTGTATTAAAGATGTGGCTGGTCTCTTTCATTGGCAAACATTTTAACAGAGATAAAGAGGGGAAGAAATGGTTCTCAAAGGAGAGGGGAAAGATCAACACTGGGAAATTTAACACGCTGCAACCTCCAGGATGGAGAATAATTCAGGGCAACAGGTTTCCCCCAGGACCCCATCTGCTACCTGTCCCCTGATAAATCCTTGGGACTTCTGTGCCTATCCAGCTGCTGCCTGTCTCTTGACTGCCGTCCTGAACCCCCTACCCCTTCTCCAACCCCCAGCCCCCTTACCGTGCCACTCAGACAAGCGTGTCTGGCTCCGCGCAACTCCAGACACATTGCTGCCATGCTTCCCAGCGGAGCCCACAGCCACACCACCCCCCGCAGCACCTGCCTTCCAGATTTGAACACCTGAAAATTCAGGAGTGCTCAAGTTCAGTTTGGGCAGCTGTTACTTCATTTCTCCCAAATCAAATATACTGATCCACTGTAACCTGCTGTAGAAAAAGTAGGAGAAAATTGAGCAAGAAATGATTATTACAGGGGTCGGCAACCTATGGCTTGGGAGCCAATTTTTGATGGCACGCGGCTGCCTGCTGGGACTGCACGTGTCATTAAAAATCCTGCCGATGCGGCAAGCCCCGGGGTCCATGGTCTCACGCCGGAGCGCTGGCCGAGCGCAGCAAGCCACCGGCCCCTCTCCCGCCTTCCCCCAGAGCCCTGCCGCCACCCGCTGGGGCTGTGCGCTGCCGCGGGACAGCGTTTCACTCCCTGGGGAGGGAAAGATGCTCCCCACTCATCCAGAGCCCTGCTGCCGCGTGTACAGCGCTCTGATGGACACGGTGGAGCAGGGCTGTGTGCGGGGGGGTGGCGGCGGCGGCAGGGCACCGGCTGAGCAAGAAGCCTCATGGTAAGGGGGCAGGCTCTGGGACTTGGCGGGGGGTTAGCTAAGGGGTGGGGGCAGTCAAGGGACAGGGAACAGGGGGGTGGGATCCCACAGGGTGGTTAGGGGTGGTGGTCTCTGGAGGGGGCAGTCAGGAAGCAGGGGGGTTGGATGGGGCATGGGAGTCCTGGGGTCTGTTTGGGGGATGGATAGGTGTCAGGGCAGTCAGGGGACAGGGAGAAAGGAGGGTCCTGGGGGAGCAGTTAGGGTGGGGGGTCTCTGGGGGTGGTGGTCAGGGGACAAGGAGCTGGGGGGTTTGGACGAGTCGGGAGTTCTGGGGGGGCTGTCAGGAGGCAGGGGTGTGGAGAGGGGTTGGGGCAGGCAGGGACCGAGGGCGGGGTTGTATGGGTCCAGATTTCTGGGGGTCCTGTCACGGGATGCAGAGAGATTAGATAGGCATGAGAGTCCGAGGGGTCTGTCTGGGTGTGAATAAAGGTTGGGGCAGTCAGGGGACAGGTAGGGGGTAGGGTCTAGGGGGGCAGTCAGGAGATATGGGGCAGGGAGGCTTAAATAGGGGGTGGGGTCCCAGGAGGGAGTAGCCGAGACAAGGAGTGGGGGGTTGGGGTTTTGGGGGAGCAGTCACTCAGCCCTCTGCCCTGAGCCCTGATCCCCCCTCACACCCTCAGGCCCCTGCCCTGCGACCTGTACCCCCCAGCCCTCTGTTGACTCCTTGACCCCTCCATGACCCCAGCCCTGACTGGCACCCCCACACATACCCAGCCCCCCTACCCTGAAACCAGCATCCTGCTCACATGCCCCCAGCCCTCTGCCCTGACTCTTGCACCCCCCATTCCCAGCCCTGCCCCCACATCCCATGCACCCCACACCACCCCCACCCCCACCATGAGCACCAAATGGGAGTCACATTCCCACCTGCACCTGTGCTGTGCTGAGTCTTCATCTGTTCACTCTCATTTAGGGGTTCGTGTGCTGGTCATACTTTGTAATGTGTTTTAGAAGGTGTCTCTCTACAAGTCTATACATTATATAACTAAACTAGTGTTGTATCGTAAAATAAACAAGGTTTTCAAAATGTTTAAGAAGCTTCATTTAAAATTAAATTAAAATGTTGATCTTATGCCACCGGCCCGCTCAGCCCCCTGCTGGTCTGGGGTTCTGTTCACCTCTGCTGGCAGTGGGTTGAGTGGGGCCTGCGACCAGGACCCCAGCTGGGAAGGGTATGGCAGTCAGAATCCCAGACCGGCAGCAGGCTGCATGGGGCTGGTGGCTGGGACCCCAGACCGGCAGTGGGCTGAGTCGGGCCGGCAGCTGGGACCCAAGACCGGCAGTGGGCTGCGCGGGGCCAGCAGCCAGGACCCCAGCTGGGAAGGGTCTTGCAGCCAGAACCCTAGACCGGCAGCAGGCTGCTTGGGGCTGGTGGCCGGGACCCCAGACCGGCAGTGGGCTGAGCAGGGTCAGCAGCCGGGACCCCAGACTGGCAGCAGGCTGTGTGGGGCCGGCAGCCGGGACCCCAAAACGGCTGAGCTGCTCAGGGGTTCCATCCACCAGCTCCTGTCAGCCGGGATCCCCGCTGCCGGACCCGCTCAGCCTGGTGCCTGTCTGGGGTCCCAGCTCTGCCCACATACAGTGGGGGCCTACCTTCTCCCTGGTTCTGGCCCATTCTTTCTCTCTCTGCACTGAGCTGAGAGTAGGAGAGGACCGAGCACAGGGCTAGGGGTGAAGGGTCTGGCCAGGATCTAGAATGAAGAAGGGGGACTCAGGGTTGGGGCAGCAGGTTTGGATGTGGGACACTCACCTGGGCAGCTCCCATGTGGTGTGAGGGGTGCAGGTGGGAAATGTGAGTGGTGGTGCAGGGGCTCCCGTTTGGTGCTTGGGGGTGGGGTGGGAATGTGCAGGGTGCATGGGATGTGGGGGGGGCTGGGGATATGAGGGGTGCAAGAGTCAGGGCAGAGAACTGGGGGTATGAGGGGGTGCAGGTGTCAGAGTAGGGGGGCTGGGTATGTGTGGGGGTGCCAGTCAGGGCTGGGGTCACGGGAGGGGGTAAAGGAGTCTACAGAGGGCTGGGTGGTACAGGGCTTAGGACAGGGGCTTGTGGGTGTGTGGAGATGCAGGGCTCAGGGCAGAGGGATGAGTGTGTGGAGCGGGGGTTAGGGCTCAGGGCAGAGGGCTGACTGCCCCCCAAAATCCCCAACTCCCCCACTCCTTGCCCTGACTACCCCGTCCTGGGACCCCTGCCCCTTATCCCCTGACTGCCCTCCTAGGACACTACCCCCTACCTGTCTCCTGAGTGCCCAAACCGTTATCCACACCCCCACACCCAGATAGACCCCCTGGACTCCCACGCCTATCTAACTGCTCCCCGCCCCCTGACAGTACCCTCAGAACTCTGGACCCATACAATCACCCCGCTCCCTGCCTGCCCCAACCACTTTCCACACCCCTGCCTTCTGACAGGACCCCCTAGAACTCCCCACTCATCCAACCCCCCACAGCTCCTTGTCTCCTGACCACCCCCTCCAGAGAACCCCCCCACCCTAACTGCTCCCCCAGAACCCACCCTTCTCCCTGTCCCTTGACTGTTCCCACCCCTTAGCCAACCCCCTCCCCCGCTGGCCCCGGACCTAGGGGAAGGAGGGGCAGGTGGCAGCGGCTTGCTGAGCTTGGGCTGGCACTCCGGCCTGGGATTGCAGACCCCACAGCTTGCCATGTCAGCAGGATTTTTAATGGCACGTGGAGTCCCAGCAGGCAGCCGTGTGCCATTAAACATTAAATGGCATGCCATCTTTTGCACACTTGCCATAGGTTGCCGACCTCTGAAATAAAGTATCATCTCCCCACCCTCAACCTTCCTTTTTGGCCCACCGCTGATTTGGCGGGGTGGTGCTAGGGAAGGAGGGTTTGTTTCCGCAGGGCTGGGTAGCCCTGGGTCGGGGTGTTTCTACAGGGCTGGGAGGTTTCGGCCCTCAGCTGTTTTCTTTGGAGTAATGTGGCCCTCGCCAGTTTACGAGTTGTGCAGGCCTGCGTAAGGTTTCTCACTCATGTTGATTCTCTGATGTTTGATAAGGTGTGAGCGCTGATTGAAGCTTTTCCCGCACTCAGAGCATGTGTAGGGCGTCTCTCCTGTGTGGATTCTCCAATCTGTGATAAGGTTTGAGCACTTTTTGAAGATTTTCCCACACTCAGTACACGTATAAGGCATCTCTCCTGTGTGGATTCTTTGATGTGTGATAAGGCGTGAGAGGTGTTTGAAGCTTTTCCCGCACTCAGTGCACGTGTAGGGCTTCTCCCTCGTGTGGATTCTCCGATGTCTGATAAGCTTTAAGTGCTCACTAAAGCCTTTCCCGTACTCAGAGCATCTGTAGGGCGTTTCTCTTCTGTGGATTTTCCGAAGTGTGATAAAGTCTGAGCGCTGTTTGAAGCTTTTCCCGCACTCAGTGCATGTGTAGGGCATCTCTCCCATGTGGGTTCTCTGATGTGTGATAAGGTTTGAGCGCTGTTTGAAGCTTTTCCCGCACTCAGAGCATGTGTAGGGGGCTTCTCCCTTGTGTGGTTCTCTGTTGTCTGGTAAGGTTTGAGTGCTCACTAAAGCCTTTTCCGCACTCAGCGCATGCACAGGGCATCTCTCCTGTGTGAATTCTCTGATGTCTGATAAGGTATGAACGCCTATTGAAGCGTTTCTCGCACTCATGGCATGTGTAACGTGTGTCTTCCGAGTTGATTCTCTCACTTGAAATAAGGTCTGAGAAGCTACTGAAGTTTTCCTCTGGCCTCTGCTCAGTCTCACAGGCTTTTGCTTTTTCTGGGTGTGCACAAATCCCAGAAACATTCTCTTTGCATCTTCCCGATAATGTCCCATGTGCTTCTACTTCCTCAGCATCTTCCTGCTGGGGCTTCTCCTCCTTGTTATCACTCACCATCCCATCACCTGATGGGAGACAGAGAGAATCCAGACATAGATCACTCCCTGCGCCTAGGAGAAAGGAAATCTCAGAGAGAGGAATGGAAAAAGGGATGAACAATCCAAAATGTGTGGGAGAGATCAAACCTATCTGGAGCTGATTTTCCTTAAGCTCCTCCCCATAGGAGAGAGGAAGGGATTGGTTTTGGTCTACATCTCACCAGAACTCTAAGGGAAAGCGAGATTAGGGAGGGACCGGCTGCCAGTTGTTAGTCAGAATAAGTGGGAAGCCATGAGTGATATCTACCTAATGATTCCACATCTGCAGAGAACAATCCTGAACTTGGGAGAGCTCAAAAAGTATTTGTAGGGCATCTCAAATGTTTCCTGTATGCACAGACAGTTCTTGAGTTAGTTTAACCACTTCCTCACCTGTGTAGGCAGCTCTCGGGAGCACTTCTTTCTCAGAGACTTGGAGATCTGGGACCCACGGCTCTTCCCCTCGTTCCAGCTGCAAAATGACATTAGGTTTGGAAACTGGAAACTCTATTCAGGGCAAAGAAAAGAAAGGAGGTCAGTGGAATTGGTGGAATACTTGTTACAAAATATATTCCATCCTTTAAGCCCAGCTCATTTTTAAGCAGTAACATCTCAAGGCCAGCTTCCTTGGCTCAAAGTGACAGTTGAGTAATTATTATTCAAAAATCAGCTCCATTATCTTAGTGCCTAGGTACCAACTAACAGTGGGTCCCCTCTGTGCTAGGCAAAATACAAACAGAGAATAGTAGATGGCCCACGCTCTGAAGAATTTACAATCTAAATAGACAAGACAGACACAGAATGGAGGAAGGGGTGGAACCCACAGTTAGAATGGAGATATTCAGGCCTGCCTGTAAAGCCTAGACTTTAAGAAGAGAAAGTTACTCACCTTGCAGTAACTGAAGTTCTTCGAGATGTGTGTCCCTGTGGGTGCTCCACTCTAGGTGACGATGCGTCCCGGTGCTGTTGATGGGAGATTTTCGGTAGCAATGTCTGGTTGGGGCACACGCACCCAGATGGTATCTCCCATCTACTTGGTATCTTCCTGAGTGCGTGCACCCCACACCCTCCTCAGTTCCTTCTCTACCGTGGAGCATCAAATGAGTACTCCAAAGCAGATGGGAGGAGGGCGGGGAGTGGAGCACCCACAGGGACACACATCTCGAAGAACTTCAGTTACTGCAAGGTGAACAACTTTCTCTTCTTCTTCGAGTGCTGTCCCTGTAGGTGCTCCACTCTAGGTGAATGTGTAGCAGTACCCACTAAGGTTGGTGGGACTTTGGAGATGTGGCAGGGCGTACTGAAGATAGTACTGTATGGCCTACTATTGCGTCTGCCATGGTGTCTTGCATAAGAGCATAGTGTTTTGCAAACGTGTGTTCAGATGACCATGTAGCCGCCTTGCAGAGATCAGGAATGGGAACGTTGTGTAAGAAGGCAATGGATGCTGACATGGCTCTAGTGGAATGAGTTCTAATGTTATCGGGCAGTTGAAGGTTCTTCACACTGTAGCAGGATCTGGTGCAGTCAGAGATCCACTTGGATAGACGTTTTTTAGAGATAGCCATGCCTCTTGATCTTTAGGCAATGGAAATGAAGAGTCGTGGAGACTTGCAAAATGGTTTAGTTCGTTCTAAATAAAAGGCAATTGCTCTCCTCACATCGAGAGTATGCAGGGTTGCTTCCTGAAGAGTTTTGTGAGGTTTGGGATAGAAAGTAGGTAAGTATATAGGTTGGTTGAGGTGGAAGGTTGACACCACCTTAGGAAGAAATTTAGGATGTGGTCTCAAAGTGACTATCCTTGGAGAAGATTGTGCAGGGAGGGTGGGCCATGAGGGCACTCATTTCACTAACTCTCCTCGCTGACGTTATGGCAACTAGGAAAGGCACCTTCATGGACATATGGAGGTGAGAGGAGGTAGCTAAAGGCTCAAATGGAGGTTTCATGAGGTCATGAAGTACGAGGTTAAGATTCCATGTAGGCACTGTTGGATGAATTTCAGGGTAAAGATTTTGCAGGCCAGCGAGAAAGCGTTTAATGGTGGGGTGTGTAAAGAGTGAGTACCCATCCAATAGGTCATGGAAGGTGATAAGCGCCGTCAGGTGCACCTTGATGGAACTGATCGAGACTTTAGTTTCAGGAGGTAGTCTAGAATGTTAGAGAGGGTCACATTATTGTGTGCTAAATAGTTATGCGAGCACCAAAGAGCGAAACGTCTCCACTTCTGAAGGTAGGTTTTATGAGTGGCATCTCTCCTACTGTGCAAGAGGACATGTTGGACCTGCTCGGAATAGGCTAGTTCATGGGTTTGGAACCATGAAGGAACCAGGCTGTGAGGTGTAACTTCTGGAGCTGGGGGTGAAGGACTTGTCTGTTGTCCTGATAAAGGAGGTCTGGACTGTTGGGGAGAGCTCATGGGTGACAGGAAGACATGCGGAGAAGGTAGGGGTACCATGCGTGTCTTGGCCACGCCGGGGCAATAAGGATGACCTGGGCCTTGTCATCCGCAACCTTCTGAAGAACCCTGTGTAGTAGAGGGATAGGTGGGAAGGCGTAGAGGAGATAGTTGTTCCATGGGATGAAGAATGCATCCCCTAAGGATGCAATCCCGAGTCCCACCCTGGAGCAAAACCGAGGGCATTTCAGATTTCGAGTCATGGCAAAGAGATCTATGGATGGCATGCCCCAGTGGGAGAAGAGCTGTTGGAGTACTGTGGGGTGCAGTTCCCATTCGTGTTCCATCGAGAAGTGTCTGCTGAGTGCGTCGGCAGTCGTGTTGTGACAGCCTTGTAGGTAGGAAGTGATGATCTGTATTCAATGTCATATGCACCAATTCCATATTCGAATGGCTTCCATGCAGAGGGAATGTGATCGTGCTCCCCCTTGTCTGTTTATGTAATACATACATGCTATGTTGTATGTTAAGACTCGCAGGTATTTGTTCTTTATGAGGGGAAGAAAGTGAAGGCACACTCTTCTCACTGCTCTGAGCTCTAAGAGATTTATGTGTAGATGTGTCTCTGATGCAGACAACCGGCCTTGTGCCCTGTGTTCCCCTAGATGTGCTCCTCAACCAATCAGGGAAGCGTCCGTGGTGAGCATGAGCGTTGGGGATCGTTGCTGGAAGGAAACCCCTGTGCAGAGGTTTTCTGGACTTGTCCACCATTGTAGGGAAGTTATAACGTAAGGTGGAGGAGTTAGCAGGATCCCAAAGGGATGTCTGCTGGTTTTGAAACTGGAGTTGAGCCAGCCCTGGAGGCATCACATATGTAGCCTGGCATGTTGAACCACGAAGATGGTAGCTGCCATGTGACCAAGGAGTTGTAAGCAGATTCTCACTTGCATCCTGGGACGAACAGAGAGCGTACATATGAGTTGCGTGATAGCGAGGAATCTATTGTATGGGAGCGAGGTCCTGCTCTGGGTTGAGTCGAGATGAGCTCCAATGAATTCGATCTGTTGCGTAGGTATCAGGGTAGACGTTTGAATGTTTATTTGGAGGCCTAGGCTGTGAAAAATGGAAGTGGTGAAGCTCGTGGCTTGAAGTGTCTCTCCATAGGAGTCGCCCCTGATGAGGCAATCATCCAGGTAGGGGAAAAGTGTGACCTCGTGTTTGCGGAGGTGAGCCACAACCACGGCTAGGGTCTTGGAAAAAACTCTTGGAGCTGTGGAGAGTCTGAAAGGGAGAACTCTGTATTGGAAGTGATCCTGACCGATTGTGAATCGTACGAAGTGTCTGTGAGCTGGATGTATTGATATATGGAATTAAGCATCTTGTAGGTCGAGGGCTGTGAACCAGTCCCCTTGATCCAATGCAGATATTATTGTGCCCAATGTGACCATCTTGAATCTTTGTGTCCTCACAAATTTGTTCAGTCGGCGTAGGTCTAGTATAGGCCTCCATCCCTCGGTTTTCTTCTGCGTTAGAAAGTAATGGGAGTAGAACCATGTCCCTTGGTGTTGCATCAGCACAGGTTTCACTGTGCCTAGTTGCTGGTGTGCCACTTCTGTGCGAAGTAACTGTTCATGAGAGGGGTCTCTGAAGAGGGACGGGGAAGGGGAAAGGGTAGGAGGATAGGATATGAACGGGATGGAGTAACAGGTCCGAACTATTTTGAGGACCCAATGGTCCTGTGTAATCCGCTGCCAAGCATGTTGGAAATACTGGAGGTGATGGACAAATGGACAAGTAAGTGGTGGAATTTAGGGATGGCCGTGCAGACCCTCGACCAAAGCTTCAAAACTGTTGTTTATTGCCTGGTGGACGGAAGGTGGTGGCTTGATTTTGATTTTGTATGCGTTTGGGAGGTCTAGTACGATTCCTAGTTACGTCATATGGTCTGGATTGAGGGCGATAGTACTGATGTGTGCGTGGTCTTTGGTATGGTTGGTATCGTTGTCTCCTGGGAAGTGATGGGTGAATGCCCAGGGTGCGCAGTGTCGCTCTCGAATCTTTCATGATGTGGAGGAGTTCGTCAGTTTTTTTCGAAAAGAATTTGTCCTTATCAAAGGGGAGGTCCTCCACTTTGGTCTGGAGTTCTTTAGGAATGCCTGACGCAGAGAGCCATGAGAATCTGCGCATAACCACAGCAGTTGCAGTGGTATGGGCTGCTGTGTCTGCTGTGTCTAGGGATGCTTGTAGGGCCGTTCTGGAGATCAGTTGTCCCTCAGACAAGATTGATTTGAAGTCTGCTCTTCTGTCCTCTGGGATCTATGAGGCAAATTCGAGAAGCTTATTATAATTGTCAAAATCATAACTGGCGAGGAGAGTAGAATAGTTTGCAATCCTGAACTGTAGTGTAGAGGATGTATAAACCTTGCGGCCCAGGACATCAAGGCAGCTAAGGTCCTTGTCTTGTGAGGTTGGTCGATATTGTGACTGTTTATTTCGCTGTGTAACTGCATCAATGACAAGACAGTTTGGTGGTGGATGAGAAAATAGGAAGTCTGCGTCCTTTGCAAGAACGTAATATTTACGTTTGATCTTCTTACAAGTTGGTACTAGAGAAGCTGGGGTTTGCCAGAGGGTGTCAGCTGGCTCCATGAGTGCTTCATTTATAGGGAGCACGATTTTCTAGGGCGCAGACAGTTGAAGAATTTTGAGGAGTTTGTTCTACTTCTCCTGACTTCTTCTAAGGGGATATCCTGACTGATTGCAACTCTCCTGAAAAGCTCTTGAAATTGTTTGCAGTCGTTCACGGACTGTGGAGGTGGAGGGAGGATGGCTTCATCTGAGGCTAATGGAGAGTTAGGGTTAGGCGAGTCAGGATATGGTGCTTAGTTCCCGGACTCTGGAGGGGACTCAGGCACCCTGGAAGTGGATGGAGGAGGAGATTGAGGCACCGAAGGAAGATGATTGGTAGGAGGATTCTGCCACAGGTACCACTGAGGCCAAGGCATAGAGTAGGAGAACCCAGGTATCGCCCACGGAGGGGGCAACATAGGGAAACTGAGGCTGCTGGGCTTGAGCCGTGACCTGAGGTGGTAAAGGTGCCTGTGGAGGAGAAGCAGAAGGGGAGAACTCCGCTTGCTGCTGTAGCTCAAGGTCACCGTTTGTGAAAGCCAGTTCAGGTGGAGAAAGTGGCAGGTCAAGAAAGGAGTCCTCTGTGTCTGGGAGCGGAGAGTGAGGCTCAGGTGGCACTAGAAGGTCACTTTGAGTGAGAAGCTGTTGTTTCTGCTCTCTAGGCTGATCTAAGCTTGCTCTCTGCTCTAGTTCTTTAGTAGGAGAGAGTGGCATAGTGTCTTGCTGTGTTGAGCCTAGAGGTGCCCTGCAGGGGGTCTGCAGCTGGTGTACGGGCAGACGAGTGGCTGGGTGCCAACCCTCTTCGCGGTGCCGAGGCTGATCGCGCTGTCGGCACCGCAGCTATTTTCGTCGCTGAAACAGAGCGCGCCGGCGGCACCGCGGCTGCTTTTAGCACGGAAACTGACCAGGCTGTCAGTGCCGTGGCCGTTCTGGGTGTTGGAGCCGAACACGCTGCCGGCACCGCGGCCATTGCCGGTGCTGAGGAGTAACGTGGTGCCGGTGCTGTAGCCTTCCTCGGTGCCGAAGAGGAGTGAGGTGTCAGCGCCGCAGTCGTTTGCGGAGCTGAGGGGATCGAGTCAGTAGGTGCCTTCTCCGCACGGGAGGTCTAGTCTCTGCCTCTAAGCTCTGTCAGAGCAGTTCCTGAGGCATTAGGAGAGGCTGAAACAGCTGTCTTTCAGGCTGTCAGCGCAGGGGGTAGGGATCTCACCGGAGACCCCCTACCCTTGTTAGAGTCTCGTCTGTGAGACTGTTGAGCTTCTTGCCTCCGCTCCAGGGAGGGTGAAGCAACGCTTCCCCACCGGTTCCAATCTGGCTGGGGAGTGTGTGGGAGCGGGTTCTACCCTTCCCGTCTCTGACAGTGGCTGCAGGGATTTTTCTATCATGATGATCTTGAGGAGCAGATCCCTGTCACGACGAGCTCTTGACTTGAGGCTCGCACAATGGAGGCACTTCGCGGGGATGTTGGTGTCCCCGAGGCACTTCACACAATGAGCGTGGCATAGAGTCCTGACAGGAAATACATCTTTTGAAACCTGAAGGTCCTGGCATTATGCATTAGAGAAGTGAGTCTCAATGGGAGACAACCCTGTGGTTTTTTTTTTAAAACAAAATAACCTTTGTAACTATACTAAAGGAAGGGAAACAACTGAGAAGTAATTAATAATTATTTCTATGTTCTTTGTTAGTGTTTCCTATAGATATCAGGGAAGAGAAGATAGCACTGCCCCGAGTCCCGTCTTCAGCCGAGGACAGTTGAGAAGGAACTGAGGAAGGTGTGGGGTGCACGCACTCAGGAAGATTCCAACTAGACGAGAGATACCATCTGGGTGTGTGCGCCCCAACTAGGCACTGCTACTGAAAATCTCCAACCAATGGCGCCGGGATGCACCGTCACCTAGAGTGGAGCACCCACAGAGACAGCACTTGAAGAAGAACTTACAAGTATTTTAATCACTTAGCTAGTTACAGGAGTATGAAAAGAAACAATCAAAATCTCAGTCTGCCTGTGAGTGGGCCTTCTCTCACTAGATTAGTCTAAGGATATGATCTTAGGCTAAGGCAGTGGTCCCCAAGATTTTCCGTCTGGCGGGCACCGGACAATAAACCACCAAGGATTGTGGCCGGAGGACAAGCATCCGCTGAAATGCCGCCGAGAAGCGGCAACATCAAGAGGCATCGCCACCGAAATGCTTCTGATTTTCGGCTTCATTTCGGCGGCAACGCCTCTTGATGATGCTGCTTCTCAGTGGCATTTCAGCTGATGTTTGTCCGCCGGCCACTACGTGGGTGCACACAGATGCCCTCGTGGGCGCCATGGCACCCACAGACACCACGTTAGAGACCCCTGGGCTAAGGCCTTTGGCTAAGCAGCAGGGGCAGCCATAAGCTGGGAAGCGAACAGTCACATCCTCACATCCCAAACCAGTCACACTGGAATAAGGTGGTATTGGGCTTTTAGGAATACGATCCTGTCCAGATAGTGCCCATCACCAACAGATAAAGAAACAGATCTTAAGATGAATAAAGGGAAACTTAGTTTGACAGCATCCGGTCTGGCAAGATCTCACTTATCAATGGCTCTGGCTATGTAACCCTCATTTCTGTATTGTTCTATCTTTATGGCCCCCACTTTTCTGTTCTTTATGTGTCTGGTTCTCTAATTGTTTCTCTCTTCTGTACAATTTATTGTTGTAGGTGTAGCTGAGAATATTACTATATGAACTGGGGTCAAACAGCAGGGGGAAGGGAAATTGGAATCACGTTTGTTAAATGGGGGGAACGGGAACAAGGACATAGGCAAGGTTCTGCAGTGTCAGAGCTGGAAAGAGGCACGGGGTAAATGCTCCTTGGCATCACAGATGGGCAGGGAGACACAGGTTAAATGGTCTGTGGCATAAGAGCTGGGAAGGGGAACGTGACGGGTTGGGTCACAGAAACCCCTCGGGACTGCCACTTGATGTGCTGAGACTACCTCTGACCCCATTTTCCCTGCCAGCTTGGGACTTCAGTACTGTCTTGTTGAGCCAGACACGCCAGCCTGCTGCAACACAGGCACAGGTCTGAACCTTGTCCCCCAAAAGTTGCAGACTTAACTGAAAACGGTTTAAGAAGTGCTCCTCTCTCCAGCAGGTACCAAGTTCCAATGCGATCCGAACCCCAAAGAAATCCATTTTACTCTGTATAAAGCTTATACAGGGTAAATTCATAAAGTATCCACCTTCTATAACACTGACAGAGAGATATGCACAGCTGTCTGCTCCCCCAGTACCAATTACTTGCTCTGGGTTAATTAATAAGCAAAAGCGATTTCATTAAATATAAAAAGCAGAATTCAAGTGGTTCAAGTAATAACAGACAGAACAAAGTGAATTACCAAGGGAAATAAAACAAAAACACGCAAAACTGAATCTGAATACAGATGATAATCTCACCCTCAGAGATGTTCCAATAAGCTTCTTTCACAGACTAGACTCCTTTCTAGTCTGGGACCAATCCTTTCCCCTGGTACAGTCCTTCTTCTAGCTCAGCTGGCAGCTAGGGGATTTCTCATGACTGCAGCCCCCTTTGTTCTCTTCAACCCCTTTATACACCTTTGGCACAAGGCGTGAATTTTTTTTCTCTTTGGTCTCTGCCTCCTTCTAAATGGAAAAGCACCAGGTTTAAGATGGATTCCAGTACCAGGCGACATGGTCATATGTCCTGTGAGGCCCCTTCTTCCCGGCCTGACTCACAGGCAGGCTTGCAAGTAAATGGAGCAATTGTCCTAGCTGATGGGAGCCATCAAGATTCTAAACTTACATTAATGGCCCACACTTTGCATAACTACAATAGGAGGTCAGACTTACATTTTATAGTCCTACTTTCAGCTATACGAATGATACATTCATACAGCTAGGATGAACACACTCAGTAGATTATAAGCTTTGTAATGATACCTTACAAGAGACCTTTTGCATGATACACATTCCAGTTATATTATATTCAAACTTATTAGCATATTTTCATGAAATCATATCGAGCGCAACGTCACAGGGGACATGAGGTAAACACTCTGCGGCGTCACAGCAGGGAATGGAACACTATGGAACCGTCTCTATTGACAAATAGAGATAAGCCCAACTGATGTGAAGGGCTTCGGAATATGCTTGCTTGGAAACTAACCCCAATAAACATCCCATTCTCTGTGTTTCAGACTTCTGGTCATTTGCTGCTTGCTGTCTGCGTGACAAGAACCAGGGAAGCGGGAGGGTGAAGGGAAAACACTAACAAAACTGACATGACCTGATAACTAAGAAGTAAATCTTTAAGGAAGGTTTTAATACACTTTGGAACAAATCAGGGATTCCCAAGTGGACTGATGAGGGGCTGATGGTAAATACACATTTAGATCCTTTTTCTGTTTTATATCTTATTCCCATAAGGCTTAACCTCTGGCACTGTCATGGATCCATAGGATCTCTGCAATGCCCTGGCTTTTAAACAGTCCTTGGGAGGTGCCCCTTGTGTGCGCCAGACTCCCAAGGGGTTCCACTCTTCCACAAGGACAGGCCATGTAGCTTCAACACCTGAGACTGAGCCTCTGGCCTCAACATTCCCATTTCAACCTGCGAGCTCTGCCAGCAGGTCCAGCTGAACTACCCTGCTGTTCAGAGACTGATCCTCAGTCATGCTTCAATGCACCTCAGAAAGTTCTTGCTGTGACACTGGGCAGACTTTTAAAATATAGCAAGGTTTATTAGTCAATCGACACACAGCACTGGAAAGTCTTTTCATTAGCACAGAGAAGCAAAGATGACAATATAGTCCATACTGACCAATGCTCTTGAGCTAAGCTGCTGTAGAAAACTGTTTTTTTTCCTCTTACTTTGCCTGTACATTTGTCTTCGCTCCAGTAGAGCTCCCTGCATCTGCAAGCCCATATCTTCCTCTTCCCAAGAACATAACAAGTCCATGGATGCTTCACTCAGCTAAGTGGAGATCCTCCCATGGACAGGTGACAATTATTTCCTTGTCTCTGTTGGGTATTCCACTGATGTAAATTGGTCCCAGCCAGTCCTTAATGACCCAGTCATATCACCCCATGACAACTATGTGACAACACACCTCACGTCTCCTGCTCTTTATAATCATAGCAATAGCAATCACAGCAGGAAACTGAGGTGTGTATTGGCATCATACAAGTATCACCAAAATTCCCACCTCTATCTCACACACACTACTCATAGCCCCTGGAGAGAAAGCAAAGTACAGGAACTGGACGTTCTTCCAGCAAAACACAGTAGAGGACAAGCTGCAATCCTCACACACTGGTCAAAAAGGAGAGGCATGTGGGTCCCTGCCCATAGAGAGGGGCTGGCTAGAGGCCTGATACCTGAGGGGCCATTCCTTGAGCAGACCATGGAGGCAGGTCAAAGGCTTAGCTACCCCTGACTGTGACATTGCAAAAGCACATTTTGGGGAATTAGGAAATCCAGTGACTCAGGTGTAATGGGAGGGAGAATTAAACTCCCTCAGTGTGTGGAGAAGGCTGGGGAATTAAACACTAAAACTCAGGAGCAACAGCCTCTAATTCTTCTGGAAAAGATGACTGTAAGAAACAAGAACTGGGCCACGCAACATCAGGAGGGAGAGGCTCAGAGATCCAAAGAGCCTGGAGGGAAGACAGCTTGTGGATGCTGCAGATAGGGAGAGGAGGACACAAGACTCTCTCCAAACTCTCACTCCTGTTGACTCTGACCTGATTTTATCATCTATGACCTACTCCCATGTCATTTGGGTAATTTTATGCTCGCTAGAGGTAAACATTATCTGAGTATTGCTAATTAGCTTGGAACATGCGTGGAGGGGCAAGGAGGTGAACATAGATAAATGAGTTATTAAGCTTGCTACAGTTAAGGGCCTTGTATTAGGTGGAGGCTTTGTGGAAGAAATTATGTTGAAGTCTGGGATTTACCTGAACAGGCCTAAGGAGAGAATCCCAGGTCAGATATTTTGCACCTTCATTTTGACAGACTAAGGAGTAACTACAAACAGGTGCAATATGCCACAGGATTCTGAAAGAAGGAAGTTTGGGGCAGGCTTTGGCAATTAGGTTGCTATGCGCTATCTCAGCAGTTGGACGCATTTATATATTGGAATTATTAATAACTAAGTGATGTAAATTATAAGTATTAAGGCTTGATGCTAAATGATGGACTACCCAAAGGCCACATAGGGGTTGGGGCAGCTATTGACATTCCTGTAATCAGAGTAGAGGAACAGATATGGTATACAGCCAACCTATTACCATAAGGAAGTGGATAAATTAAATCTCCTAGTGACCATTTTTTTCATTTTGTCGGGTCCCTGAGACAGTGTAAACTGAAGCAGGGCCTTCCTTGCCCCTCGATCTTTGTTTCCAACTTGAAAGTATGCACAGTGCAAGACCCTCTTTACTATACTGATCTTAGTCTAATTGTTACATGTATTGATCCTTTCCTATGATTTCAATTATAACTGTCTGTATGAAATCAAGTTTCTGTGTGTTTCACCAAATTCCATCTTCTCAATTAACTTTGAGGAGCCATGTACAAGGGCAAGTTGTACCCCAACATGTAATCTTATAGGTGCAAAAATTGTACAGGCTACACTACCACCCTGGGATATCATCAACATTTGCTCCTGGGCAGTGGCAGTGCTATAGGAGGGAGGAATGCAACAAGGACTCAGGATCGGTGGCTGGGGTCACTGTGCATAGAGATGGGGAGGTTATATGGGGAGGTAGGTAATGAGTGAGAGAGAGTGGTGAAGAGTTAAAATAGTATTTGGGGGAGGAAACGTATAATGAAGTGAAACTGAACAGAAAGAAAACTGGAGTGCAGGCTCTAAAGCAACAAGGTTTGAGTAGGGATTCGGGGTTAAAGGTCTGGGATCCCCCACAGCTCTAGATCCCCAAACTTCTCCTCCCTCCCACTGACCCACCCAGCCCACTTCCTGGGTGCCCCTCCTCCACACACCCCTTCTCTTCGTCTCATTACTCTCAGCCAGCACCACCTCCCGCCACCTTGGGAGCTTCTTGTGTTCCATCCTCGTCTCTTACTACCTCCTTCTTAGCTCTAACTCTGCACACACCCTCCCCATGTCCTGGCACCCCAGAATTAGCTACTCTCCCCTTCCTCTCCTCCTCTGACATGGCTCTGGTCTCCTTTCACCGTTAGGCTTTTGAATGGCAACATTTTACCCAGTTCTATTGAAAGAGAAGCTCATCTGACTGTCACACAAGCCATGCAACAGTCACACACCTATTTACTCAGTTTAGAATTCTACATCCTCTTAAACAGATTGAATTTTTAATAATTTTTAAAACATTTTTATTTATTTTTTATTTATTTATAATTTTATTAATTAATTTTAAAAAGTTATTAATGTAGTAATTAATGTAGCCAATAAGCATACATTAAATGCATTTTCAAAATTACTGATGACAAACGTCTAAAAATTATTCTAGTGGGTGGGCGATAAGGCAAAAAAAGGCGGGCAAGGAAACTTGTCAAAACTTGGATGATGGATAAAGGTATAAAGTTATTACTACTCAGGTTCTTCAGAGACCTTACAGCTTCTAATAATCCAGGGGACAGGACTCCTTACCCAGTGAGGTCACCGTCTCATAGTTCTCCTGCATGACATCCCTGTAGAGGGCTCTCTGAGTGGGGTCCAGCAGAGCCCCCTCTTCTCTGCGGGAATACATAGCCACCTCCTCGAAGGTCACCAGCCCCTGAAAGAGCAAGAGTCCAACACTCAGCACCTGGTGCCCCACACTCATGGGGGAGAGGAGCCAATCAAATGGAAGCTCTGGGTGGCTCACAGTCAGAGTCTCACCCACACCCCGCTCAGAGCAGTCAGGAAACGCCAGGGTGAGGGGATGAAGCGAGAGCCCCTTGTCTCTCCCAGAAGATCCATCACTCCCCTACTAGCCACAGACGGATACAGGAGATGGAAGCCCTAGCAGGGTGCAGGGAGAGTTCACTGGCAGGGAGCCCAATGCTGTTCTCATTGTAAAGAGCTGGACAGGGCCAGACATAGGGGGGGCAGAGTACATGACGGTCCCGGGGGGCCTTGCTGAGGGGGTTCCTCCAGCAGGAGTATCCTGTCTCTCCTCTCCCCACTTCTCTTCAGCTATCTGACCTACAACTGTTCCTGTAGAACTGCCCTCTCCCGCCACTTAGAGCTGCCCCTGCCAAGCTGCTCCCAGGGGCCTCCTGTGTGCTGCGCAGGGGGGATTGCTGATATTGGAGTGGCCCCACCCTCCTGCTTCTGTGCCCAGTCTCTGCTGAGGTGAGCTGGGGGGACAAGATTCTGTGCTGCTGCTTCTGGGTAAGAGTGGGAGCTGTGGCCACTGCTGCTGTGTGAACGAGCCTTCAGACTAGTGAGTGCCGCTGTGCTGGAAATGACAGTGGGCTGTGTCTCACACTCCCCCAACAAACATACCCCCCTCCACAACAGACACTTCAATTACTGTTATTACTTATTTTTACTTCCTGTCAAAATGCACAATGTACATATAGTCTCTGTAATTTTATTCTTTCACATTTGGTCAGGATGATAGTGCTGTTAGTTTAGCTTTTTAACTGGTCTGTGCATTTTGTCTTTTTATTTATGTCTTATGCTTAAATTCGGTTCTTTGAGTAATGAGTTCTAAAATCCCTCACCTGTCCTGGCTGGTGTAATTATCATTATTACTGTTATTACCGTATTGTGCTTTGTCATTCATTATTTATAATGCTACTAGCAAACAACAGACTGTACATTTTGCTTGTACTTACCTTAGCAGGGTTTGATTGAAAAAAATTAGCTAAACTCAAAACTTCAGACACTGTGCAGATGAAGACCACTTATCTTCAGATTATATTTTTAGTCTGTGATGAAGCAGGGAGTGGGGAGGATTGACATGGAGATGTTGTGGGGGAGTTTTACTGGAACTGTCTGCATTGGGGATGGGATACCAGGGTGTGACTTCACTTGAGGGACAATAGCTGAGCATGTAACCTGAGCCCAAGGGGGGGATGAGGTCAGGTGACACCTTCTGCCCTGGAAACTGGACAAAGGTTGGAGAAGGAGCCGGGGGGTGTGGCTGGAAGAGACGGCTGGAGGGGATTTTTCAGTTTGGAGCTGGCTGGGGAACTGAGTCTGGCTCCCTACCCCCCGCCCCAAGAGGGACCTGACCATGGGGTCCTGTTGTCTGTACCTACAAGCTCTGGTTTGGACTGTGTTCCTGTCATCTAATAAACTTTCTGTTTTACTGGCTGGTTGAGAGTCAGAGTGAATGGTAGGAAGTGGGGGAGGTGCAG
Source organism: Gopherus flavomarginatus (assembly GCF_025201925.1). Taxonomy (NCBI): domain Eukaryota; kingdom Metazoa; phylum Chordata; order Testudines; family Testudinidae; genus Gopherus; species Gopherus flavomarginatus. Next base: position 45,829,853 of record NC_066625.1, on the reverse strand, counting down.
GCAACTGTCTCCCTCAAACTTCATGATACTGTTAAATCTGGAAAATAACTTAAAATTCCTATGAAAATAAATGCAGTTCCAAGTACGATACTAATAGCAAAGATGGAGTCAAATGTTAGTGAGCCACATACATGATTGTGATCAGCAAACATAAATGCCAAAATAACTAGAAAATAAATTACCTTTCTTAATAAAAGAGAAAAAACCTTAATCATGTATGTAAATTAAGTAAATATGTTTTCAGTGGAGTGAAAAATAATTGACTAAAATAGAGGAGATGGCGGCAGTAACACAGAGTGTGTCTGTTCAGTAAAATCTGCCTTTCTCTATATTTATTTATCTCTGCTAAAGAGAGGGTGCAAAGTATCAAACTTGTGTTTCTGATACCTGCATTAAAGCTCCAGAACTGATACCTCAAGGCTTGGGATGGGAATATCTTGCTGTGTTATCTCCTGATTGTCCTAAATTTACTACGTGGCTGTAATTGGAGTCCCGTATATATTTATCTTTCTTTACATAACAATGAGATACAGTGCTCATAAGTGAATTTCTAAGTTATTTTCTGTAAAAAACGCTACAGTTTTCAGGTGCCTCAGTAGCCCCTGAGATCACAATTAACGTTGCCCCTCTCCACAAAATCTGAAATGGCCCCTGGTGAGCCAGGAGCAGCCACAGAGCTGCAGGGTATCTGGGGTTCTAGCAAGAGGCAGACCCCATGTGAGAGCACAAAGCCCGTTGCGAGCTGCAGGCAGAGCGCCGGGCACCACAAGCCACAGCAGCAGTGCAGGAGTAAGGGTGGGAACGACAGCTAATGATTTTAGTTTACTGTTCATTTACTATGTGGTGTTATAAATAACTAACACGTTATGTCATATAGAATCACTGTATGCTAAATAGGGAATCAATCGATCGGTATGTAGCAAGAATAATCATGTATTCGGTATCTAGGTAAACAGGGTTGAAACACAAGGCCTGTAGGTTGAGACCTGCAAGATTTTAGCTTTGCTATTTTAGGCCTTGGAGCTAAGAAACGCTGACAGAAGTAAATGGCTGAGGAATAACCCGATGCCCTAAGATGATGGGAGAAGAGGTACCAAGTGGTAACAGGGTGAACAATTAGCCAGAAGATTAATTTTAAATAAAAAAATTCTGTAAGGCACATTTGGAAACAGAGGTGCCTTTAACCACAGGATACAGGTGGTGCGTCAATGCTAAGGAGGTATAATCGGAATCACATGATAAAAAGGGGGTGCCCAGAGCAGGAAAATTGAGCTCCCTACGGAACCATCCCTCCACTGATGATCATTCCACGAGAGACACATCAGACCCTAATACTATTGTTCAGGATGTGAGTAGAAGTAGAGATGTAACTTTTGCACAGGTCTTTATACAATGTCTATATCAGGGGTCGGCAACCTATGGCACGCGTGCCAAAGACGGCACACAAGCCAATTTATAATGGCACGCTGGAGCCTCCCAGGACTCCAGCAGGCCACTAAAAATTCTGCCCAGCCCGGTGCGCTCTCCTCTGTCTCCACTTCCCCCACGGAGGCAGGGAGCAGAAGCATAGCTGTGCGTACGGGGTGGGCAAATGGCCCCACTCTCCCGGCACGGGAAGCCGCGGGGTCTGCGCTCTGGAGCCGAGAGGAGCAAGCTGTCTGCCCCTCTCCCGCCTTCTCTCCCCTGGAGCCCTGCCGCTGCGCGCAGCACTCTGGGGCTTGGGGCTGTGCGCTCCCGAGGGCAGCGTTTGGCTCTTCAGGTGGGCAGACATGCTCCCCGCTCCACCGGAGGGGTGGGGCTGTGTGCTCCTGCGGAGCAGCATATCCAGCTCTCTGTGGAGCCTCATGGTAAGGGGCCCGGAGCTGGGGGATTGGGTAAGGGGTGGGGGCAGTAAGGGGACAGGGAGCAGGGTGGGTTGGATGGGGGGGTCGGATGGGGCATGGGAGTCCCAAGGTTTGTGAGGGGGCAGGGGGTGGATAAGGGTCAGGGGACCTGGAGCAAGGAGGGTCCTGGGGGAGAAGTTAGGGTGGGGGGGTCTCTGAAGGGGGTGGTCAGGGGACAAGGAGTCGGGGAGTTGTATGAGTTGGGAGTTTTTTGGGTTCTGTCAGGAGGCAGGGGTGTGGAAAGGGGTAGGGCAGGAAGGGAGTCTGGGGGCTGGATGAATTGAGAGTTCTGAGGGTCCTGTCAGGGGGCAGGGAGTGGTTGGATAGGCATGGGAGTTCCGGGGGTCTGGCTGGGGACAGGGCTGTGGATAAGAGTTGGGGCAGTCAGGGGACAGGTAGGAGGTAGAATCCAGTCTGGGGACAAGGAACAGGGAGGCTTAGTTAGGAGGTTGGGTCCCAGGAGGGGGTACTCAGGGGACAAGGAGCAGCGGGGTTGAGAGTTATTAGGGGGGCAGTCACTCAGCACACTCCCCTGAGCCCTGACCCCCCCACACACACACCACGCCCTCTGCCCTGAGCCCTGCACCCTCCCCAGACTCCTGCCCTGAGCCCTGTACCTTCCTCATACATACCCAGCCCTCTGCTTGACTCCTTCATCCCCTCAACCTGCAACCCTAGCCCTGACTCTGGCACCTCCAGCCATACCCAGCACCCTCTCTGTCCTGACACCTACACCTCCTCACATACCCAACCCCTAGCCCTAACTCCAGCCCTCTGCCCCCAGCCCTCTGGGTCCTAGCCGCCAGCCCCGCACAGCCCACTGCCGGTCTGGGGTTCTGGCTGACAGACCCTTGCCAGTTGGGGTGCCGGCTGCAGGCCCCGCTCACCCCGCTGCCAGCCTAGGTGAACAGAACTCCAGACCAGCAGCAGGCTGAGTGGGCCGGCAGCGTAAGATCAACATTTTAATTTCATTTTAAATGAAGCTTCTTAAACTTTTTGAAAACCCTGTTTATTTTACAATACAACACTAGTTTAGTTATATAATATATAGACCTCTAGAGAGAAACCTTCTAAAAAACATTAAAATGTATGACCGGCATGCGAAACCTTAAATGAGAGTGAATAAATGAAGACTCGGCACACTGCTTCTGAAAGGTTGCCGACCCCTGGTCTACATGCCTGGGTATTCCTAGTCTTAACTGTAACTTTAATAAAACTTCTAAAACTGACCAGACCTTGTGCTTGTGAATGTCTGCGTGGTCACTACCCTTGCTCTGTGTGTGCTCCTAGAGACTGAACATTTGAAGCAAGTAGCAGAGGTGACTTTCACTCTGTTAAGCTTGACACTGTCACCACCAGAGCCGACCCAGCGGCGGTGCAATGCCGCATTAAAAACTGCACTTTACATACAATAAAAGGCTGCACAATACATCACACACCAGGCCACCCTCACTTCTGCTCTGCTGCTGACGGGGGCATTGCCTTCAGAGCTGGGAGCTCTGCCAGCAGCCGCCGCTGGGAGGCAGCCCTGCCAGTGCTGAATTTGTGCCAGGGCTGAGCTCTGGCGCCTCTTTCAATACAGATTAAGCACTAGAGAGAGGCATCGGGGTCTGGACGTGATGATGGGAAGCTTGTGAGGGCCAGGGGGGATGGGGGCACCAAAATACAAGTTCACCCAAGGCGTCATTTTCTCTAAGGCCAGCCCTGGAGCTGGGTATGGGGCAGGGGCACATCCCCTAAGGCAACGGTTCGCAACTAGGGGTCCCTGGACCCCTGAAGGGCTGCGAGTAGGTTTCGGGGGTCCTTCAAGCAAGGCCCGTGTTAGACTCGCTTGGGCCCAGGGCAGAAAGCCCAAACCTCACTGCCTGGGGCTGAAGCCTGGGGCCATGAGCCCTGCCACCAGGGGCTGAAGCCAAAGCTTGAGCAATTAGCTTTGCGGGGGGCCTGTCACATGGGGCCCCAGGCAATTGCCCTGGTTGCCACCTCTAACGCCAGCCCTAGCTTTTATATGCAGAGAACCAGGCACATGCAGGGCCGTGGAGTTGTTATAGCACGTTGGGGGCCTTAGAAAGAAAAAGGTTAAGAACCCCCCTCCCCCAAGCCTCACTGGTGGGTGCCTTCTCACATCTCAGAGCAGTCGCTGGTTAATCAGGTTGGGCTCCAGCCCAGGGAGTCTGGTCCGTTTTCCTAGCCCCACCTATGGGGGGTGTTTCCTGTTCCACAAATTAGAGCATTTCCACCCTCTAACCTCATGGGTCTGGTCCTAGAATGGAAGCCGCACATTAAACCAGTCCCAAGACGTTTGCCACACCCTGTCCTCCCTCCATTCTCCACCCTGGGAATTTTTTGGCAAACTCCAACCTCCAAACCAGAATACCCAAACCTCCCTCGTCCTGTGTATTTGCTGTCCCTCCCCTCCAGCAGGAACCCACCAGCCCCCTCCACCGATAATCCCTACCTGAACTGGCTCCTCCGCAGCCGTTTCCCTTCCCTGTCCCATGGGAGGATGGGATGAGCTGGAGCGAAACATGGATGACATCCTGCAGCCTGGCAGGGCCAGAAGGGCAACTGTGGAGGTTTCAGAACAGGCTTTAGTTCATGTCACATCATGATTCCCCCAGGATCTTTCCCTGCACAGACACAGCCTAGATTCTGCCATGCTGGGAACATGCTCCATCTCTTTATTGCAGGGGAGACCTGCCCCTCCTGTCAGGCTAAGCCCACAGGGAGATTTTTCAGCCTCCCCAGTAATAAAGTCTCCTCTAGAAAGGAGCAGAAGCAAAGGGGCTGGGTAGGCTCCATAGGGACACAGGCTCCTCCCTTCCCCTCCTATTCGGCCATGTCCTGTTTCTGGCAGAGATCGGCCACCTCATCTCTCCCTCAGAGGCAGCCATGTCTGTGGGCTCCTCCAACCAGCACCGACTAACCACCACCCACATTGGGGGAATGACACGGAACAGCAAATTACGATCTATCCAAGGACAAATTGCTGCAGATAAAAAGGGCTGGGTTCACATCCCAAAGCTGAGCAGAACTGAAATGGCAATTGGACAATTACAGAGAAAATAAGGCAAAATAAGAGACTAGAGAGTCAATAATTGTAGGGAAAACGAGGGAATCTCCTTGGATTTTCTAGCCACATGTGGGGAGGGAGGAGAAGGGGAAGAACTAGAGAGAATGGTTATCAGGTCTTGAGACGGAAAGAAATGGCACAAACAGGAAAAGGATGTAAGTAGCTCACCACTGTAACCATAGGCATGCGCAGCACATTTCATTAGCGTGTGCACCCAGGGAGCCCCACCTCATCCACTGCCTCCCCCTTCCTGCCCCCTGACTGCCCCCCTCAGAACTGCCCCTGCTCCTTGTCCTCTGACTGCCCCCTCCTGGGACCCTGCCCCTAACTGCCCTCCAGGACCCATCCCCCTATCTAAGCCTCCCGGCTCCTTGTCCCCTGACTTCCCCCTCCTGAGAGCCCCCCCCACTGTAACTGCCTTCCTAGGACCCTACCCCCTACCTGTCCCCCTGACCCTTATTCACACTCCCGACCCCAGACAGAGCCCCGGGACTCCCACTCCTATCCAACCGCTTCCTGCCCCCGACAGAACCCCCAGAACTCCTCACCCATCCAACTCCCTCTGCTCCCTGCCTGCCCCAACTCCGCTCCACACCCCACCAAGCACCCCCTGAGCCCTCAACCAATCCAACCCCTCTGCTCATTGTCCCATGCCTGCTCCGTCCAGAGACCCCTCCAACCTGCTAATCACCTCCCCCAACTATCCAAACACCTCCCTCCCAACCTCCTGGCAGCTCTGTTCAGTGGCTGCTCCCACTCACACCCTCAAAGTGGCAGAGGAGGTTCCCTCTCCTTCGGTAGGAAGGTTGCCTTGTGGTTAAGGCACAGGACTTAGGGTCAGATGTTCTGGGTTTGAGTCTCTGCTCTGCCACAGACTCCCTACTTAGCCTTGGGAAAGTCACTGCACCTCTTTGTGCCCTAGAGCCCACCTGCCAAATGGGGCCAATGCTGATCCTGCCTCCTGAGCTAAATCCATTCATGGCTGGGTGATGGTGGGGGAAATGGAGATCCCAACATGGGGAGATTGGGGCTGAATTTCTCCACAGCCAGAGAGAGGGAGCAAGCTCCGCAGGGGGGATGGGAGCGAGAGGGGCTCAGGCCAGCTACACACAGAGTGGGGTCAGGGCTTCAGCCTTGCGACTTTTGCCACTAAGGTGGCTGGGGCTCCTGGGCTGGGGACTTCAGTCCCACATCTTCTGCCAAGGTCCAGGGCTTCTCCTCCCTGCCCCAGGGTGGCTCCTCTCCCCATCCATCCCCCCCAGTGCAGCTCCTGCTGGGGTCTGGGCTTCTGCCCCCTCCTCCCAACCCAGCCTGGCTTCTCCTCCCCTGCCCCACCTTACTGCTTCTCCTCCTTCCTCCCTCCCACTGCAGCTCCTGCAGGGGCCCAGGGCTTCTCCTCCCCTCACCCCCCAGTGTGGCTCCAGCCCAGTCCAGGGCTTGTCCTCCCACACTCCAGCTCGGCTCCTCTCCCCCATCCCCGCCGGTATCTGGAGCTTCTCCTCCCCCAAACCTCCCACTGCCCCCAGCCCCAGTCTAGCCAGGCTCCCTGGGGCACTCGATGCTGCTGTGGCCGGAGCCAAGCCTGGTGGGCAGGGAGCAGCGATTCATGCGCAGGCCATGGCAGAGCCATCACCCCGAGAGGTGCGAGGCAGCCAGGGAGCGGGGCGGGCTGTGCTGCTGCTGGACCCGCACCCCCGCCCACCCCGACCCCTAAAGTTGTTTTGGGGGGACTCACTCAGCCCCCGCAGGAGCAGGGAGGGGGGAGCAGCTGAGCGGAGCCTGCCCAGCAAACAGCTGATCGCAGCTGCGCGCAGGCTGCCCCCAGGGAAAAGCTCAGTGGAGGAGGCACCACAAGCTGCCGACAGCGGGTCATTTCTGGGGGGACTGAGCACCCGCCTGCAGCCGCCGCAGCCTCTTCCCCTTCCCCCAGAGCCTCCACGGGAGGGGGAGGAGCAGCCTCCCCAGCCGGAGCTCAGGGCATTGGGGTGCCGGGGCTCACCCCATGCGCACGCCTATGCCTGGGACACACACACACACACACTCTCCTCCTGGACATTCCGGGATGCACAGAGACCATCCAACCCCCCACGTGTCCCACCGCCCTTCCCCCGCCTGCTGCTCTGGCTTCTCCTCTCCACTCCCGCCCCCGCCAGCCACATCAAGGGGAACTCCCTGGCCCCAGTCTCTGTCCCCACCTGGATCCCAGCAGGGCCGAGGGCAGATCCTGGCTGCAGCTGAGAACAGCGGCTCCGCTCCAGCTCGGGCAGCTCCAGCACTGCTGGCAGCACGTGGAGATCCAGGAAGCAGCTGCTCAGCCTAGGCTCCAAGTCACAGTGTGCCAGAGCCCCGCCCCCGGGCTCTGGGCTTTGTTCTCCTGCCTCCTTCTTCAAAGCATCCCTACGCCCAGCTGGTCTCTTCCTGTGTTTGCACGCCCCCACCCCGGGGTGGGCTGCAGCGCTCGCTGGGGTTGTCTCCAGTGGCTGAAGTTGCCTCCATCTCTGCTCACCTCGGGGGGAGGGGAGGGAGGAAGAGAGGATATGGTCCCAGGGTGTGCAAGCAAAATTAGGGGGCAGGAAAAGAAGGACTGTTTGGAAAGGTGGGTTTTATGCAGCGGGGGTGTGATCCAGACGGAGTCAGAAGAAGTTGGGCAGCAGAGGCTCACGGAAATTGAGGGGAACCCCCTGGGTGTCCCAGTGTTGGCCAGGGATAGTACAGCATCTAGCGCAATGTGGGGTCCCTATCTCAATCATGGTCTGTGCAGCACCTGGGAGCCCTGATGTCTATGTCCTGATCACAGGCGCTGGGAAAAGACAGACGGAAAACCTCGGTACCTGAAGAGTTAATGCAGCCCTGTGTGCAATCCCTGCTGGGTGACGCTGCTGCTCTCATGAGGGGTTGGCTTAGTAGACCAACAGCACAATCCCAATCCCATGTGGTCTAGTGATCTGGATTCCTGGTTTTCACCCAGGTGGCCTGGGGTTCAATTCCCAGTGTGAGAATAGTGCAGAGCTTTCCTCAGAAGGGAGGAAGGGCAAGGGGGAAGGATCCTAGAAGCAGGGCATTTGGACAGTGTGGGGAAGGGATCCCAGAAGTGGGGGTGGGGAGCAGAGGTCTGAGGGGAGATCAGGAATGAGTCCCAGCATTGTGGTAAGTGGGCAGCATGGAGAGCTTAGGCCTGGTATGGGGACGGGGAAGAGTGACTCTGTCCTTCTGAACTCACCACCAGCAGACTAGGCAGGCTTGGAAGAATTACGTATTTGTTGGCAAATGTCAATTTCTGTGTAAGCACACAACCCAATGACAAAATATTTCCATTGAAAATAACCAAAATTGACAGATGGGAAAAGTAAGAAACATGCTGCTTGAGAATTTATCCTATTCTAATCCTATAAGGTTCCCTTCTGCCTTAGGTGCCATCATGTGAGTGTTTCATTTCTCTTTCCATTTTCACACAGAGACACAATTTCCTTTGCATGGATCCATGAACAGCAAAAACTTTCTGTGTCACTTGTCTGAGCCAGGGCATTCAATTCCATTGAAACCTTCTCTCCTGCAATGGCAATGGTCAAACAGAGGGGACGTGCCCACCTTCACCCGTGGCAGTGAGATATTCCCTCTTTTCTTTCTTCAGGCTGCTGCTGTTATTCCATGAATCATCAAGGATGGAATAAAAAGCTGAGTTTACTCCAGGATGAGGAAAGAAAGGAGCCAACAACTCCTTGAAAAATTTCACTGCCCAGAGAAAACCTGCCCCCGTTACTGGAATCCCTGATGTGTTGGTAGCTTGTTTATTTACACTGAGGATTGAGTCCTACTTTGTGCACCGTTTGAGAATGAAAATCCTAAACTACCCTTTGAAATAACGAATGCAGCAGGATGTGTTTTTGTCCCTGCCCCAAAGCAGACAGACCGATGGAGAAATACCATGAGTTCAGGCTAATACTTCACTGTGGTTTTACCATTTCCACTCGCTAAACTCCCTCCCAACCTTCTGGGCTGCTAGAGCAGGGGACTGAGCCAGAGCCAAGACATGTACAACGCAACTTTACAGCCCAAGTCGCTGTCATGGATTAATCCGACACGGGCCAGTCGTGGTGTTTCATTGCACTGGAGATGTATTCTAATGTTATGTCTACACTGTGATTAAAACACCCAGGGCACCTGTCTCAAAGCCCGGGTCAGGTGACTCAGGATTATGGGGCTTGGGCTGCAAGACTATAACATTACAGTGCAGACAGATGGGCTTGAGCCCAACGTCTGAACCCCAGGAGGGGCGAGGGTTTCTGAACCCAGGCTTCAGTGTGAACGCAAATATCTGCACCACAGTTTTTAGCCCCTCAGGTTTAGCTCCATGGGCCCAAGTCAGATGACTCAGGCCAGCCACGCTGCCATCTTTGTCCTAGGTGAGATGGACTCTAAGGGTATGTGTCCATTGCAATGTCAGCCCAGGTGTGGCACGCTGTGCTCAAAGCAGCACCTGGAAGCCCTATATTCACCACTCTCATATAATGATGATAAGGTTTGTACAAAGTCTGCCTGCTGAGGTATCATTTCAAAAGTCTTGATCTGTTGAACATTAATATTGTGTTGGTCTGTGTGTGTAGCATTGGTTGGGAAGTTATGAAGTTTGCTTTGTGTGTGTTACTGAGATATGTTATGAGGTTGGTAAATGCCCACCACCAACCTTCCAGGTGCTACAATGGAGGAGCCAGACTCGCTGCTGGCCTGTTAAAGGGATCCACACTCCCAAGGACTATCCCAGGAACCGTGTACAATGCAGACTTCTCCGAGATTGCACAGCAACAATGGACACTGCTTGGCTCACATCCTACCAAAGGAGCTTTCTAGAAAGTTGGAAGAAACTATGAAAGAAGGGTAGAGACAGCATGACTTGGCCTCTCTCCCCCACAACTCAACAGCTGGAAACACATCTGGAGGAAAAAACTGATTCAGAAATCAGAAGAGAAGAATACTAATACATTCAAACCAAAGTACCCAAACAGACTAGTATCGGTTTTTCAGCAGAAAACTTTCAGTTTGGGGAATTTTCTTTTCCCAGTCAGACTTTGCCAAGGGAAGCAGGGAGAAAATATTGGAGTTGCCTCCTTCAGAACAGCTTGGCCTAAACATAGCTCTGGTTCACTGTTGTGGCCTTGCTCAGGATGGGGGTATTTTAATTATTTGGGGAGGTCCCAGAGTGTTTGGGGGAGATTATGAAATGTTACCTTTTCAAAGAGAAGCTAAGAAATACAGGACTAGAGAAAAACATTTTAGAAATGTGGGATTTAGACATCTTATTTAAAGCAATGCGGTGGGGGGGTCTGAGTTTCTCAGAAGGTTTTTGTTTGCAGGAAGCAACATTGCTAGAGCTGTTATTATACCAAAGGGGGAGATGGTTCTCTATAAAAAAGGGCGAAGATTAAATGCCTCTGATGAGGATGGGATTCAAATCCATGCATACAGAGCACAATAAATTAGTAGCCCATTACCCTAACCACTCGGTCACCTCATCTGAGCTGTCAGGAAACGGACAGAAAGAGAAATCTAAGGCCAGCAGAGATAAGGATACTAAGGAGTTTTTAAATACTAAGCATAAGCAAGGTCTGAATGAGCTCCCCCCTCACTTCTAGTGAGGAGCTGGGGGAAAGACTTCAGGAACAGACCGTGTTTGCACAGACACACCTACTCTGCCTAGTTATACAGCATGATGGGGCCGGATCCCCAAAATGACCAGTTTGGGATGGTGGTGGGTTACAAATCACTTTAGGATTGAGTGGAATGAAATGTTATTCTCCTTCCTGTATGAGTGAAGGGCAGCAGAACATACCTAGTCCGTCCTGATGGAGGGGTAGGTGGGTGAGGAATAGCTTTTATTGGATTGCAGAGAAGTGATTGAGGATGTCACCCTAAAACAGTGGTCCCCAAACATTTCACATTGTGCCCTCTTAGCCATGGCTGTGGCCCCTCGGAAGCCACAATCAAGAACCGGGGCTGGGAGGAGTGGGGCTGTTGCTTGCTGGGGAGAGGAGTGCGAACTGGTGTAAAGGGGTCGACGCCGGGCTGAGAGCCAGAGTCTCAGGCTGAGGGTGGGGTTGGGGAAGAGCTGGGACAGAGTGGGGCTGAATGGTGCTTCCTCCCTGCCCTCCATGGGGGCTGGCTCCGGCCCTGAGGTGCCCCCATAAATCTTCCTCTGTGTCCCCCTAGGAGTCACACCCCACATTATGGGGACCAATGAACCCTACTCGCTAAGCAGGGGCTAGTGATGCCAAAGCACAGGGAAAGGGAGAACTAGTGTGGGGGCCCCAGCTCCAGAACCATGGCCTCCCCCGTTCTGCTGTGACTCCGCCCCCTTCCACACCTTTCACCCATGGCCCCATCCACAATCACCTCTATTTCACCGCTTCCCCCACTGGCCCCATCCTATCATTCTTTTACCCCTGTCCCACTGCGGTCATGAGACCAGAGAAGCTCTGTGCCCCTGCTGCAGCCCCTGGGCCGTAGCAAGGAGCGGTCGCTCCTCCAGCCCTGGGGCACCGGGGGGGGAGACTTTTCCAGGGGGACCCAATTTGGCTAGGGACCCTAGTCATGGGCCCCACTGACCCCTTGGCAACGCAAGGTTTAGGGAGGCTGAGCCCCCCCCCGAGACTCCATTACGAGCCGCCCAGGCTACCACTTCTCAGTGGGTGGCCCGTCTCTGTGTTTTCTGCTGCTTGTGCTTGGGAGCCTGGCCGGCACAAAGGGTGGGGTCCCCCGATAGTCACCCAGGGCTCCAGGGGGTCAAAGGCCACTGTGTGGCATTGCAAAGGTGCTCAGTGCTCTCCCCTGCCCCAATGCTCCTCCATGGGCTCACAGAGGGTTGGGGGGAGTGAAGAGCAACACTATATGCTCCATGCGTCCTGGTCACTTTCCCACCTGGGCTGTGCTGTGAGGGGAGCAGCAGAAGCTGCTGCTCTCTGCCCTCCCCTTACGCAGCCCAGCTGAGGAAACTGACCTGGATGCAGGGAGCTCGGATGATCTCGCTTCTTGCCCCCCATCCCCCGCTGCCCTTGTTAGGGAAGGCTGCTGTGTGCTGTCTTTATGGCTGTACTTTCAGTGATGCAGGTTTCTCTATCCCATTGTCCCAGGGGCCTCCTACTAGATTGCCAGCTGCTTTTCAACTGCAGTGTGGAGACCTTTTGTGTGTGGGGAGAGACAGTGTGTGCGTTGGGGAAGAGTGAGTGTGTTGAGGTAGGTAGGAGCAGACCATCATTATCTCTACTTGAAAGAGGGAGAAGCTAAGGCTGAGAAAGGAGAATTGACTTGTCTTAGGTCTCCCAGCCAGTCAGTGGCAGTGTTGGGAATAGGATCCAAGAGCCCTGTTTTTCAAACTAATAATCGGATCTTGAATTTCAGACATTGAATAACCTGAATCAAGTGCTCTCAGATGAGCTCCAGACCAACAACAGTGACAGTAATTATTCTGCAAGTATTTGAGGAGAATTGCAATGTTAGAGAGAATCATGAACTGCTCAGAGACAACTAATGCAGAGAAGCGGCAAAATTCATCAAACATAGAACTGGTTATGACTTATAAAGAGAACAAGGACCTGAGTCTCCTCCCTGTCAATGACCCTCTGCTCAGCCAATCGGGGTAGAAACTGAGGACGGGAGGCTGAGAGTTCTCACCAGGGAGCCAGAAAGATGGCCCAGGTCACTGGTGGGGATCATTGCCCGAGCACTAGTTCAGCCCAACATTTTTGGGTGGACCTCCCAGAGTGGGAGCTGCAGAGCACTCCCCCGCAACACACACACACACACACACACGCACACACGCACACACGCACACGCAGGCACCTCCTGGTGTTGGGAGAGGAACAGGAGAAAGGACAAAAGCAAGAGACGAAGAGAAAGGAGGGAGGGATGGATGGAGGAAAAGGTGAAACAAAAAGGACAAATCCTAATATACCCAGTGATTCTAAGGGACAAAATCCCAGGTGTGGAATAATATTCTGCCTCCTTAAGTTTGTGTATTCCATGCCTAGAATTCAACTCTCACCAAATGGATCAGACTGAACAGGTTTCAAACCTCCTGGAGGCTCTTAACTTGTAAACATGGATGGCTGTTTTCTAATAAAATCACTAAAAGGGAAGGAGAAAACTCGAAAGAGGTTCCTCCTGGCGCTCACGGCCTTGAACCTGAATACTCTCTCAGTTCTCAAAGAGAGACCTGGAGAAGGAGACTTTCTGAAGCAAAGCCACAGGGGTCTCTGAATTTTCCCTGGCCCCTCACCCGTGTCCTGCCTGGCTGATGTCAGCATCTCTCTGTGAGGTCACTACCTCCCCACGATCTCTGACCAATAGTCTGAGGTCCTGCAAAAGGCCTTTGTGATGCCACTGCCACACTCCCTCTCAAAGGCAGGGGGAACAGCCATGAGGGCCTGCTTGTAATTTCCAGTTGTGGGAGGGGGTGTGCAGCAGTGGTTAGCGAAGGGGCCTGGAAAGAAGGACTGCTGGGTCCCATCCATACTTCTGACACTTGGTGTGACCCTGAGCCAGCAGCTTCCCCTCACCAGGCCTGTTTCTCATTAGTAGGGTTGGAGTTGCAGTCCCAACAGCCCGGATGGTTGGGAGCCCCCAGGAAGGTGTGTAAAGTGCTGGGATGTCAGGATCCCAGAGGAGCTGTCACCCCCACACTAGGGTGGTGTTCTGCACTCCCTGCTGCTGGCCGAGTTTCTCTGTCCCTTGGCAATAAGGCCCTTTGCTACCAGCACTCCTAGCTACCTTTGAGATGCCACTGACTTTCTGAGGAAACTACAATCCATTGGTGATCCTGCAGAAAACACCATCCTGGCCACTATGGAGGCAGAAGCCCTCTACACCAACATTCGACACAAAGATGGACTACAAGCCATAAGGAACAGTATCCTCGATAATGTCATGGCAAACCTGGAGGCTGAACTTTGGGACTCTGTCCTCACCCACAACTATTGAACATTTGGGGACAAGTTATACCTTCAAGTCAAGGTGTACCCTCATGGCCCCACAGGATGCCAATATTTTTATGGCTGACTTAGAATAACGCTTCCTCAGCTCTCGTCCTCTAACGTCCCTACTCGACGTGCGCTACACTGATGACATCTTCATCATCTGGTCCCATGGAAAAGAAGCTCTTGAGGAATTGCACTATGATTTCAACAATTTCCAGATCACCATCAACCTCAGCCTGGACCAGTCCACACAACAGATCCACTTCCTGGACACTACAGTGCTAATAAGTGATGGTGACATAAACCTCATCCTATATAGGAAACCTACTGACCACTACACTTACCTACATGCCTCCAGTTTTCACCCAGACCACACCACACAATCCATTGTCGACAGTCAAGCTCTAAGATACAGCATTTGCTCCAACCCCTCAGACAGAGACCAACACCTACAAGATTTCTATCAAGCATTCTTACAACTACAATATCCACCTGCTGAAGTGAAGAAACAGATTAACAGAGCCAGAAGAGTACCCAGAAGTCACCTACTACAGGACAGGCCCAACCAAGAAAGTTACAGAATGCCACTAACTATCACTTTCAACCCCCAACTAAATCCTCTCCAGCGCATCATCAAGGATCTACAACCTATCCTGAAGGACAATCTCTCACAATCACAGATCTTGGAAGACAGGCCACTCCTTGCTTACAGACAGCCCCATAACTTGAAGCAAATACTTACCAGCAACCACACAACAAAAACACTAACCCAGGAACCTATCCTTGCAACAAAGCTGATTGCCAACTCTGTCCACATATCTATTCAAGGGACATCATCACAAAACCTAATCACATCAGCCACGCTATCAGAGGTTTGTTCACCTGCTCATCTACCAATGTGATATATGTGTGCCAGCAATGCCCCTCTACCACGTACATTGGCCAAACTGGACAATCTCTATGTAAAAGAATAAAAGGACACAAAGCAGACATCAAGAACTGTAACATTCAAAAATGAGTTGGAGAACACTTCAATCTCCCTGGGTCACTCATTTACAGACTTAAAGTCTCATTATTATAACAAGAAAAACCTTCAAAAAGAGGCTCCCACGAGAGACTGCTGAATTGGAATTAATTTGCAACCTAGATACCATGAAATTAGGCTTGAATAAAGACTGGGAGTGGATAGGTCATTACACAAAGTAAAACTATTTCTTCATGTTTATTTGTCCCCCGCGCTGGTACTCACATCTTCCTGTCAACTGTTGGAAACGGGCCATCCTGATTATCACTTCAAAAGGTTTTTTTTCTCCTGCTAATAGCTCACCTTAACTGATCACTCTCATTATAGTTTGTATGGCAACACCAATTTTTTCATGTTCTCTGTGGGTATATATATCTTCCTACTCTATTTTCCACCGTATGCATCCAAGGAAGTGGGTTTTAGCCCATGAAAGCTTATGCTCAAATAAATTTGTTAATATCTAATGTGCCACAAGCACTCCTCATTCCTTTTGAAGATAAATTAATGGAGGTTAAGTCCATGAATGGCTATTAGCCAGGATGGGTAAGGAATGGTATCCCTAGCTTCTGTTTGTCAAGAGGGTGGAGATGGAGGGCAGGAGAGAGATCATTTGATCATTACCTGTTAGGTTCACTCCCTCTGGGGCACCTGGCATTGGGAACTGTTGGCAGATAGGATGTGGGCTTGGATGGACCTTTGGTCTGACTCAGTATGGCCATTTTATGTTCTTATGAAGGGAGGGGTAGAGCCCTGTGGAAGAAGGGAAAGAATTGACAAGGATTTGTAGGGGATCTTAATGTATGTCAGTCTGTTAGCAAGAAATAGGCCAGCTGTAACCCTAATGACATGAGACTTGTAGAAGCGAGGATAGTGTGAGGCGAGTAGGGAAGAACTGTGTGAGAAGTTATCACGACCTTGCACTGATAATCAAATACATAGACTGGCGCCTAGAAGTGAGAAAAATTAAGTAGCAGGATAGCCTATGTATAAAGAAAATACAGATGTTGCTCATTATTGTCTGTATTATTGCTTGTTATTGTCTGTAACAAAGGCAGAAGTGCTTGCTGTAATTGTTTATCTGTTGAGAGACCTGTCCAGGACTGGGGCAACCCTGTGTTCTAGGACACTCCCTCTCTCTATTGTAATTGCTTGAAAAATAATAAAGTATTTGATTTTGCTGCACCCAAATAAAAAGCGAGAACTGCGTTTTTCTCCGACAGAGGGAATGAACAGAACAGGTAACCATCAAATGATCCACCCCGTCAACCATTCCTAGCTTCTGGCAAACAGAGGCTACAGACACCATTCCTGCCCATCCTGCCTGTGACACGGCCATATGAGGTGTTAGCTCTTGCAAAAGCCCCCATGTCTTCACTGAACAGGGACAAACACACAGTGGAATCAGTCTGACTCACCTGTGTTAGTACTGTTAAAACAGGTATTAGGACTATAAGAATGTGTTTACACTTTATTGAATGCTTGTGAGTTGCTGCCTGGGTTAATATCTGACTAGTTGCATTGTGAGCCAGCTGGCTGCAACCTGTTCTGGTGCCACAGGGGCTCTGGTGGGTGAAAGGCAGAACTGCAGCACTTCTCAGGCAGAATGTATCATCTTCAAGCCAAAAAAAGAAATTCTGTGCTGGACGTGAATTCTGTGCATATGCAGTGGTGCAGAATTCCCACATGAGTAATTCACACCTGGCACAAACATAACCTGCTCACTCCCATCTCTTCTCCCTATGGGTCGAGTCCCAGAGCTGCTGCTGTCATTAATGCACACAGACTTTCACTCCCGTTAGCGCTGGCAAGACCCAATCCAGTAAAAGGACAACCCTTATTTTCCTATTACATGGGGCTGTCTCAGCTCAGGGGGAGGTGAGATGGGGAGGGTGTACAAAGGGGAAAGTAGTTGTACTCATGTTGGTCCCAGCATAGCAAAAAGGTACTTTTAATTGGTCCAAAAAAAGTTACCTCACCCACCTTGTCTCTCCAAGAGATCGGAAAGTGGCAGAAGGTGACAAACAGGAAGACAGAGCTCAGGATTCTAAAAGAAACATTTCCACCCCCTGGAAGAAACTACATTTCCCTTCTGCCCCTGTTTGGATCCTATATGAGGGACCACCCCATTCCCCTCACAGCAGTAAAGGGAGACTACAGCTAGCCCCAGATGGTCTTTCCCAATCCTGGCATGTTTGTTGTGACAGTTTGTGCATGGTGGGTGCACGGGCTGGGTACAGCTGGACCCATCGGCAGATTGGAAAGTCAGGGCAACTCTAGCACAGCTTGGGGGCTGTGGAAAGGGGGAGCAGTTCTGGAGATGGGCCTCTGTCCTCTCTAGCCCCCATGGCACATGGCTCTGGCAGCCTCAAGTGGGTCCATCACTGCAGGGGGAGGTTGGGGTAGTGTCTGAGATCAGGGTGAGAATTGGAGGGGGATCCATGCTCAAGAATGGGGGATGGAATTCACCTTCCCACCCCTCTGCAGAGCTCAGCAACTAGGAATTTATCCAGTGAAGTGAATTTCACTCTGGGTTACTTTGAGTCAAACACGGAAAGATCCTTGGGCCTTCGGTTCCACACTGGCCACAGGAGTTTACTAGTTCTCCCTCCCCAGACGGCCGGGGACAGCCAGGGATAATTAGTGGGTTATGGGAATTAGAAGATGAAAATTCACTAAGAACAATGATATTTCTGTGTTTATTATTAAATCCCCAGATTTAATCCCCACCAATCCCCATCCTCCTTCCAGTGAGCTATAAATATCTAAGGGGCTCAGCTACTGATCCTGCAGGCAGTTCCTGCCCTTCTCCACTTTCTAAAGCAGCACTTCTAACAACAGGGCAGGGAAACATTTAAATACTTTGAACCAAATTCCAGAAGCTGCTGAGCATGGAGAAGTTCAAATGAAACCAAGGTTCCGTCTCTCCAAGGACCTGGCTCCTAGTGCAAAATAAAAGACATTCCCCAGAAATCTGAAATAGCCACTTCATTACTGACAAAATATTATTAATCTGTTCACTTCTGGGAATTATCAATAAGAGAAACAACCCAGAGACGGTGATATAATGAGGAAAAGATCTCATATGTCTTTAGACTACACCGATTTGTAATCTTCACTATATACACTAAAATGCCTAAATCATAGCCCTACGGCAATTGCCTGGTGTCACTACATGGCACAATTTAGGTTGGTGCCTTAGTTGCGAATTTCCATCCCCTAACATACTGAAATTGCTATTAAGTGGGTTTGACAAAATTCATTTTGTTTATTTCTTTCTTTTAATTTCAACAGATAGTGATATTTATTTTAAGCCCTTTTTTCAAATGTTTACAATTTCAACGTTCAGAGCTGTGGGAAGTTATGGGGGTCGTCAGACAACAATCAACATTTACTGCAATTTATTCATAAAAATTTAATCCTTTCAAGCATAATTTTAAGTTATGAAGTACTTGAATTCTTTCACTTCCTAGACTGGAATGTTTCATTTCATGATAATTACACCCTCCCTGTGATGTATTTCACTCTCGGTACCCTAAACCCCTCTTGATATAGCTCATGTCTGGGAGCTCTGCTGAGGCGAGTGGCATTATGATCAGAAGATGACACTCTGACACATGAGCAGAGACATATGGGGGAGAGTGGAGGATGAGGTAACATGGAGGCTACCAGAGTTGAACGTGGCCCTAAGAGCAAACCCCCTCTGAGCCTCTGCTCTCTCCCACCTCCCAGAGTCAGTAATTCTGAGAAATTGTTCCCTGAAATCTAAATAGCCCCCCTATGAGAGACAGTGATTAACGCAGGTACCTTAGGGGCTGCAGCGCCAACCCCCTGCCTTGACGAGGGGGATGAAGAATTGCTGTAGAAATAGGTTAGGCTGGGAGGAGGGCACAGCTGAAGTGTGACTGGGAGCTCACCTGTTACTCACATTCCCAGACCCCACTGCCAGCCCCTCCCCACAGCCAGCGACCTTCTGACTCCAGCCCCGCTCCTTTCCCCTGTGAAAAGGCATCACCCAGGGCTCCCTCCTGGCCCTGTGAGTGTGAGGCAAGAAGAATCCGTCCCATTCTGTTGTTGATTCAATATCCCTGTATAATCCCCTCCAATTTTCCCTCTTTTCTCTTGAACTGTTGAATGGTGACATAAAATCTCCCCACATGTTGATGCTTGTCTCTTATATTGGCAAATATTTAGTTTCTGCCCCATTTTCTCCTCAGTTCTGAAATTCTGATATCAAATTCTCAAAAATCTTCCCACTTTTCTATCCAGGTGTCTGACTGAGATCAGGGCGCTTATCGTACTGAGCATGGCCCTGTTCTACCAGGCGCTGCAGAGACCCCAGCTGCGATCTGGGCCTAGTTCTGCCAGGCGCTGAAGAGACCCCAGGTGAGATCAGACCCCACATTGTGCCAAGTAAAACTGAGACCCGGATTGAGATTATAACCGCCCTTGTGCCAGGCAGCACATGACTGTGACCCAAACTGATGCGTTCATTGTGCTGGGCACTTTAGAGACCTTGACTGAGATCTGTGTCCCTTTTGGGTCTGGCATTGCACTGACCCCGATTGAGATCAGGCTCCACCACTGTACTGGGCACTGCACAGACCCTGACAGAGATCCTGCCCCCTGATTTTGCCAGATGGTGCAGAGACCCCAAACAAAATCAGGGATCTTGTAATTCTGGGAGTTGCAGAATCCCCGACTGAGATCAGGTGAAGGGGCTGTTTAATTGCAGTGTAGATGTTTGGGCTCAGGCTGCAGCCAGGCAGTAGGACCCTGCGAGGTGGGAGGGTGCCAGACCTTGGGCTTCAGCCCCAGCCGGAACTTGGACACCACAATTAAACAGCCCCACAACCTGAGCCATGTGAGCCCAAGTCAGTGGGCACGGGCCAGCCGCCGGTGTCTGACTGCAGTGTGGACATGCCCACAGGGACAGAGAGGCGTTGCCCCAAAAACCTCAAAGGCTAAATAGGCCAATGGTGGGAGGCGATTCTCCATTTTACAGATGGGGAAACAGAAGCTCAGAGAGCTGAAGTGATTTGCTCAAGTTTGCATGGAGAATCTGGGGAAAAACTGGGAACCGAACCCAGATTGTTTCAGTTCTTGCCTCTCCCCTTATCCACAAGCCCAGCGTGTGTGTTCAGCGTTGTTCTGGCCTGTATCTGCCTTGCATTGGTTTCCAAGGGAGACTGTGGAATTTCCTTCCCTAGAGGTTTTTAAGACCAGGTTAGAAATTCACCAGTCTGGGAATGTCTAGGGATACTTGGTTCTGCCTCAGCACGGGAGGCTGGAGTAGACGCCCTCTCAAGATCCCTTCCAAGCCTACATTGAAATAATTCTCTTTTGTGCTGTGCCCTGTTCTACGCTGAGCTGTTTTGCATGGTGCCATTTGGAACTGTGATTGCACCATGTTGTGTTGCATAGTTTTATGGTGCATTGTTTTGCTTCAGCTTGTTTAGTGCCTGTGTTGTGTTAGTTTGAGTTGAGCTCTTTACCATTGTGTACTTTGCCCTAGGCTGTGTTAGTTTGCATTGTGTTGCTTTCTTCTCCTTTTATTGTCATTTTATGCTGTGGAGTGTATTTTGTTGTTTTTCTGAATTGCCTGACATTATGTTGTGGTGTTTTTGTTTTTTTTTCTGTATAGTTTGGTTTTATACGTGTATATTTCATGGCATCCTAGAAATGTAGAGCTGGACAGGACCTCAAGCTGTCATCAAGTCCAGTTCTCCCTACTGAGGCAGAGCCAAGTATATGTAGATTGTCTCTGACAGAGGTTTGTCCAACCTGTTCTTAAAAACTTCCAGGAAAAGAGACTCCACAGCTCCCCTTGTAAGACTATTCCAGAGCTGAACTGCCTTAGCTCTGGTGACACGCACACAGATTTTAGTGGTGAGCAGCTGTGGAGAGAGAGGAGATCCCAGTGAGTGAGCAGTTGGGTAAAGAGACTAAAGTTGGGAGGAGAAACATTGATGTGTGCAAGGTCTGTGACAGAGCTAGAACTAGATCCCAGTTCTAGTGCCACCGTACTGCTGTTTTGGGCACTGAAGGTCTCTGCCACCCTGGTGTTTTAGGCACTGGTGCAGACCCTTAGTACAGACAGAATTTACAGTAGTGCACTCTGGCACTGGTGCACCATGTCCCTGTTTGAAGGTTTGAACTGGGAGGGGCAGTGACCTCACAGAGGCCTGGGGCTGGCTGACCAGTGCAGCTGGTAAGGGAGGGGCAGCAGTGAGTGCCGGAGGTGTGAACCAGGAGCACAACCCCACAGGACTGGACACTGACTTCTCCTGACCCGTGACATGCACCCCAGCTGTGTGCAGGGATTGCAGCTGAGCTGCCCTGCCAAGACAGCCTGTGCATCCATGGACAAACCACTTTTTCTTGCAGGCTAATACAATGGGGTCTGGGGTCCTTTCCAAGCTGCAGGGGATGGGGCACTGGAGTTACTGGGGTCTGTTCCTGGCTCTGTCACTGACCTGCTTGGTGTTCTTGGGGAATGCACAGCCCCTCTCTGTTTTCCTCTTACTGATTGTGTACTTTAGGATTGTGATCTCTTTGGGGTAAGGATGGTCCCACTCTGTCTGAGCAGTGTCGGTCACAATGGGGGAGCTGATCTCAGAGTCTCTGCCATGAGCTGCACTTTGCAGTCCTGATCTCCTTCAGTGTCTGTGCAACACAGTGCACAGTTTATAGACTCACAGACTTTAAGGGCAGAAGGTAGAGGTGTATTTCAGATGAGGTCTCATCAGTGCCTTGTATAACAGTACTAACCCTCTCACGTGTCTACTGGAAATACCTCACCTGATGTATCCTAGGACTGCATTAACCTATTTCACGGCTGCATTGTATTGGCAGCTCATAATTATCCTGTGATCAACCAATGCACATTGGTCTTTCTCCTCCTCTGTCATTTCAATTGATAAATCCCCAGCTTATTGCAAAATTATGCACATGGAGACTAACAACTAGAATTTGTGCACTATTAATTTTCATCCCATTTCTATTACTCCAGCTTTCAAGGCCATGCAGATTTTCTTGTATGATTTTCCTGTCCTCCTCCATATTGGCAATCCCTCCCGGCTTTGTGTCCCACTCTCACTTCTTGTGCCAAGATCACTAATAAAAGTGTTGAGTAAGATTGGTCCCAAGACTGACCTGAGGAACTCCACTAGTAAATCCCTCCAGCCTGACAACTCACCGTTCAATATGACTCCCCTTTAACCAATTCTTTATTGACCTTTCGGTTCTCATATTAATCCCCATCTTCTCCAATTTAACGAATAGTTTCCCATGTGGAACTGTATCAAAAACCTTACTGACATCGAGATCAGGTTTCTCTGGCACGATCTACCTTTTGTAACACCATGTTTTATTTATTTATAGTGCTGAAGGCTGGGAGGAAGTGTTAGCAATAGGCTGAGAATGGCCATGTGGAGATAGGGGAGGGGATGCAGATAGTGGGGAGGTGGGGGGGATGTGGCATTGGAGGTGTATCTGGGAATGTGTTTTGTAGGAGTCCATGTCTCTGCTCCCAGTGGCTGTGGTGCCTTCCGTACCAAAGCAGCATGTCAGCAGAGCAGTCGCACACACCGTAGCTCTGCCTGGAACATGCAGCGTTCACTGCCAGACGGGCTGGGCGATTTTTCAAGGACCCAGCTTGATATGCCTGGCTGGGGTGGGTTCAGTTGGGCTGGGGTCTTGGGCTATGATAGTTTGCGATTTTCCTTTTTGCATAGTCAGTTCTTTCCATTTATTGTTTTACTCCCACCTATGCCCAATGTCACTCTCTTCTTAACTTTCTGTTATTTCACATCCAGTTTTTAAATGGGATCTAAGAATTGCAAGGCTGAATGAAAGATAAACAAACAGAAGCATTTGAATGTTGGCCCATAGCTGGTAGAACTATATCTAGTGACGGTTGACTGTAATGGCGAAAGGACTCATCAGGTGTTTGCTCTCTGAGCAACATATCACCAGCCAGGGCTTGCAGTCTTTCAGGAGTGGTGCACTGGATTGTATTTAGGAATCTCAAAATAAAAGGTGAAGACGGCTGGTTCACAATATCCAATGAAATCTTGCAAACAATTATACAAATGGACCCTGTTGCTGCTATTAAAGCAACATGGTATTAATAGTGATTCAAAACTGACGTTAAAATTCTGAGAGAAACGCATTAGAAATGAACTGACACCTTCTTACCATTTCTTAATGCCTAAAATTTTGACACTCCCTCACACCTTCTTTTTTTAAAAGTGATGCCCAGCACACAGTCAAGTTAATGAATGAAACCACACCCATCATTGACTGTTTTGTGTTGAATGAACATCTGATTAAACACTTAATTAAAACTGTATCACTGTAAGTGGAAATGCATCAACTTAGCTCCAAGGTGTTCAAATGGTAATGAAAAGTTTCTAAATTAAATACATGGCAGAATGGTTAATGGAGCAAATACACTGAAATGCCTCTACCCAGTCCTGTTGACTTCTCTTAAACCTGCCATGAGTTCTGGCCTCTTGGTCAGCTTGGCTCCCAGTTTGACATCAGCTGTCCCCTCTCCCAGCCTAACCCATTTTTACTGAAAGTCTTCATCCTCCTCATCCAGGCAGGGGGTT
The DNA here is from genome assembly GCF_025201925.1 of Gopherus flavomarginatus. Lineage (NCBI taxonomy): Eukaryota > Metazoa > Chordata > Testudines > Testudinidae > Gopherus > Gopherus flavomarginatus. The sequence continues at coordinate 45,806,295 of NC_066625.1, read as the reverse complement.
GGCGCTGCAGCCCCTAAGGTACTTGCATTAATCACAGTCTCTGGAACTGGGGCTATTTAGATTTCAAGGAAAGATTTATCCGAGTTACTGACTCTGGGAGGTGGGAGAGAGGAGAAGCTGAGAGGGTGTTTGCTCGTAGGGCAACATTCAACACTGGTAGGCTCCATGTTACCTCATCCTCCACCCTCTCCCATGGTTCTCTGATCATGTGTCAGTGTGTCACCTTCTCACCATAATGCCACTGGCCGCAGCAGGGCTCCCAGACAAGAGCTACATCACAAGAGGGTTACGGTACTGAGAGTAAAATACATCACAGAAAAGGTGTAATTATCCTGAAATGAAACATTCCAGTCTAGGAAGTGAAAGAATTCAAGTACTTCATTACTTAAATTATGCTTGAAATGATTAGATTTTTATGAATAAATTGCAGTAAATGTTTATTTCACTGTACACAGACAGATGAAACAACATTTGTATAGGTAATATACAGAAATGCTTCTGGATAAAGTGGAGTTTGGTTTAAGGATATTTACACTGTATATTTTGGGTGTGACATTGACAATTTCTCTTTGAACAGTTATATGATTTGGCTTTTGGAATCTCAGCAGTTACTATAATTAAATAATTGTTGTCTGACGACCCCCATAACTTCCCACAGCTCTGAACATTGAAAGTGTAAACATTGAAAAAAGGGCTTAAAAATAAATGTCGCTATCTATTGCAATTAAAAGAAAGAAAATAGACAAAATGAATTTTGTCAAACCCACTTAACCGCAGTTGCAATATGTTAGGGGATGGAAATTCACAACTAAGGCACCAACCTTAATTCTGCCCTGTAGTGACACCAGACAATCACCGTAGGGCTACGAATTAGGCATTTTAATGTATAAAGTTCCAGGTTACAAATCGGTATGATCTAAAGACACATGAGATCTTTCCTCAGGATATCATCGTCACTGGGTTATTTCTCTTATGGGTAATTCCCAGAAATGAACAGATTATTAACATTTTGTCAGTTATGAAGTGGCCATTTCAGATTTCAGGGGAGTGCCTGCTATTTTGCACTAGGGGCCAGGTCCTTGGGGAGACGGAACCTTGGTTTCATTTGAACTTCTCCATGCTCAGCAGCTTCTGGAATTTGGTTCAAAGTATTTACATGTTTCCCTGCCCTGTTGTTAAAAGTGCTGCTTTAGAAAGTGGGGAAGGGCAGGAACTGACTGCAGGATCAGTCACCCAGAGTGAAATTCACTTCACTGGATAAATTCCTAGTTGCTGAGCTCTGCAGAGGGGTGAGGAGGTGAATTCCATCCCCCATTCTTGAACATGGACCCCCCTCCAATTCTCACCCTGATCTCAGACACTACCCCAACCTTCCCCTGCGATGATGGACCCACTTCATGCTGCCAGAGCCATCTGCCATGGGAGCTAGAGAGGACAGAGGCCCAGCTCCAGAACTGCTCTCCCTTCCCACATCCCCCAAGCTGTGCTAGAGTTGCCCTGACTTTCCAATCTGCAGATGAGTCCAGCTGTACCCAACCCGTGCACCCACCACACCCAAACTGTCACAACAAACATCCCAGGATTGGGAAAGACCATCTGAGGTTGGCTGCAGTCTCTCTTTGCTCCTGGGAGGGGAATGGTGTGGTTCCTCATATAGGATCCAAAGATACCCAGGGGCAGAAGGGAAATGTAGTTTCTTCCGGGGGTTTGAAATGTTTCTTTTAGAGTCCTGAGCTCTGTCTTCCTGTTTGTCTCCTTCTGCCACTTTCCGATCTCTTGGAGAGACAAGGTGGGTGAGGTAATTTTTTTAGAACCAATTAAAAATACCTTTTTGCTATCCTGGGACCAACATGGGTACAACAACTTTCCCCTTTGTACCCCCTCCCCATCTCACCTCCCCCTCAGCTGAAACTCTCCCATGTGATAGGAAAATAAGGGTTCAGTCCTGTCACTGGATTGGGTCTTGCCAGCACTAACAGGAGTGCAAGCCTGTGTGCATTAATGACAGCAGCAGCTCTGGGACTCGACCCCTAGGGAGAAGAGATGGGAATGAGCCGGTTATGTTTGTGCCAGGTGTGAGTTACTCATGTGGGAATTCTGCACCTTTGCGTATGCACAGAATTCACGTCCAGCACAGAATTTCTTTTTTTGGCTTGGAGAAGATACATTCTGCCTGAGATGTGCTGCAGTTCTGCCTTTCACCCTCCAGAGGCCCCTGTAGCACCAGAACAAGCAGCATTCAGCTGGGTTCATCTTGGTGGTAATTTGTTGCCCCGAGCTCTACCCCAAATGGGAAGAGAGTTAGTGGGTGCTACTTGGGAGAGTCCTGAGACACGGCTGCCTTGGGGGGTGGGGACAGGGTGGTCATTCTCTACTCGCAAGAGGGTGTGGAAAGGGCACAGAAGGAGCAAGTGTCCCCTATGGAGACTGCCCAGCCCCCGGTTATCCAGTCCCAGATGCTTCTTCCCCCACCACACCCCAAACCTCTTCACCCCTCCATCCATCAGTTGCCACTCTTCCCTCGCTGCTAGCCCTTCCTGACTGGCAGAGACCCTCTAAGCCAGTAGTGTGTCAGGGCTCAACTTTCTGGCTGAGTCCTCCGGGCACTTTCTTCCTCTCTTGGGGTACCATACCACAGAGGCCCCACAAATCTACATTGCTTAGGCTTTGGCTTCAGCCCCGAGTGGTGGGGCTCAGGACCCTGGACTTCAGCCCTGTGGTCTGGGACTTAAGTTTTCTGCCCTCGACCTCAGTGAGTCTAATGCTGGCCTTGCTTGGAGCCCGCCCTGAAACCTGCTAGTGGCCCCTGGCCAGCCCAGGTCCCCTGATTGAGAACCACTGCCTTAGCCCACGAATCACAGCAATGTTCAGGTTACTGCCAGTCATAGAATCATAGAATATCAGAATTGGAAGGAAGCTCAGGAGGTCATCTAGTCCAACCCCCTGCTCAAAGCAGGACCAATCATCCCAGCCAGGGCTTTGTCAAGCCTGTCCTTGTCCCAAAGGACCAGTCACTTACTGAGGTTAATTCAATCTTAGATCTCACAACAAAGACAATACTTGTAGCCAGTCCTGTAATAACCTGTATTAAGACTTATTTAAAAGGAAAGGAGAGTTGTTTACGAAGTTAAAGCAGGTAATCCTAAAGTTGCAGATAAATTACAGTCTTAAATTTCAAAAGGTAGTCGAAGCTTCTATAATAAGCAAGCCCTATATCTTCCTTAGGACTAACCCCGGCTAATCAGCTGGGGATCTCTTATGCCTAGAAACTTTGCCCCCCCCCCAAGCATACAGATAATCAGTTCCTTCTATATGGTTTTTTTTTCTCCCTTTCCTGCCATGTGCTCTGAGCTGCAGACTCTGCTAATGGGAAGTCAAGAGCACAACAACAGTCTTTTGTCATCTCTAACATCGCAGAATACTCTATCTTGTGTTGATGGACCTTTCCTGCCAGGCAGGGTGTAATGCATTTGGTTGCCAATCAGCTCTTCACCTAGGTAAAGTCTCTCTCCTGTCTGGTGATTTACAAAGCCACAGAGGCTCACAATGCAACTAGTCAGATATTAACCCAGGCAGCAACTCACAAGCATTCAATAAAGTGTAAACACATTCTTATAATCCTAATACCTGTTTTAACAGTACTAACACAGGTGAGTCAGACTGATTCCACTGTGTGTTTGTCCCTGTTCAGTGAAGACATGGGGGCTTTTGCAAGAGCTAACCTCTCATCTGCCAGTGTTACAGGCAGGATGGGCAGGAATGGTGTCTCTAGCCTCTGTTTGCCAGAAGCTGGGAATGATTGACGGGGTAGATCATTTGATGGTTACCTGTTCTGTTCATTCCCTCTGTCGGAGAAAAACGCAGTTCTCGCTTTTTGTTTGGGTGCAGCAAAATCAAATACTTTATTATTTCTCAAGCAATTGCAATAGAGGGAGGGAGTGTCCTAGGACATAGGGTTGCCCCAGTCCTGGACAGGTCTCTCAACAGATAAACAATTACAGCAAGCACTTCTGCCTTTGTTACAGACAATAACAAGCAATAATACAGACAATAATGAGCAACAGCTGCATTTTGTTTATACATAGGCTATTCTGCTGTCTTATTTTTCTCACTTCTAGGCGCTAATCTATGTATTTGATTATCAGTGCAAGGTTGTGATAACTTCTCACACAGTTCTTTCCTACTCGCCTCACACTACCTTCGTTTCTACAAGTCTCATGTCATTAGGGTTACAGCTGGTCTAACTCTTGCTAACAGACTGACATGCATTAAGATCCCCTACAAATCCTTGTCAATTCTTTCCCTTCTTCCACACTCCCCCTCTTTTGTACTTCCAGTACAACAGATATTCTCAAATCTCTATTTGCATTAAGCCAGTGATTTCTGATTCTACATCAGATGTTTCAACCTTAGGGGTTTTCATTGGATATAATGGCAATTCATGCTTAGTATGGACATGAAAGATATTACTATTATTATGTCTTTTACAACAACAATAACATAATCCTAAACTAAGTAACAGCAATGTAAGCAATAACATTCCCATAGCAATAATATGATGAGGTTGTTGTACAGTTTTGGTTACAAAGCACAATGCATCATACCTAGTACACAAAGTAGACACTCTATAAGCTGTATGAAAGGCATTCTTTTCAGCTTGATATATATTTTGAAGCATGTGAATTTGCCCTTATATTTCAGAGATTCTTTGAACCTCTGGTACCAATGAAAACAAATTTTGAAATCGATCAGGTACTAAGCTGGTCCAATTAAAGGGTATCTGAAAACTAAAGGCTACTTGCAAAATTCTATCTGCAGGCCAATGAACAATATGATTGCCTGCAGTGGTAATGAGATTAACATGTATATCTTGCAATGTGGTGGTTTTAACATACACACAGCTATCATGAGCTTGAAAAAGTAGGTGTCCTGTCAGGATAGTTCTTTGTCTTCTACCCTCCCAGTAAACGTTATCATGAACAGTGACAACTTCCCCTGGCTTCAGTTTATGGATACACTGAAGCTGTAGGGGTTGTAACAGCCAAAATGTCCATTGACTCGCTATTCCTATCCAAAATATCAGGTTTTATTCTAGGGGCACTGACTATAAATCAGTAAGGTTTACCAGGTGGTCTAATTTCCCAGATGTCTCGCTGAAGAATCCAGTCCCACATGCATCCTCCCCATGGAGCCATCAGGATTCGGTATGTGGGAGCCCACACCTCCCTAACCGGTCCAGTTGCTTGGAAGGAGCACTGTGAATGTCCGCACTTCCACTCAGAAAGTGTCCAAGTATGTCTCCATGACCACAGATCAGATGGTACCCCTGATGTTTCTGTAAGGGCAGTGGGCCAAGTCTGGTGCTCAAGATCGCTCCGAATGGCCATTAGCTGGTTATTCAGGAAATCCTGAATTTCCAAACATGCTAGATCCCACTGCAATGCCTTCCCAGCCTCAGTGATATTCAATACCATCTCTCTCAATAACTTCTGGGTCATAGAACTAAGGGTGGAAATGACATGTAACTCACCAACTCCAGCCTGTACTTGGGTTAGCTGAGCCTTAGAGATAAGGCTAGTGGCCTTTTCTAGTTGGTCCAATTTCTCATCATGTTCTTGGATTTTAAGAATATTCCGAATGGCTGCTGCACTATTGGCCTCATCCCATAGGGATCTGGTCAAATCCCTCTTGTTCCAGAGGAAATAACCCAGGTCCTCTGTTGCGCTAATCTAATGGCAGCCCCTTGTGAGCAATTTGTGTATGTAGAGATGATCTGGAAAGTGGATAAGGGCAATGTAAATTTGACAGTCCCTAGTGTTGTATTAATCACAGTCCATTGATATCCTAATACATCTCTCTTTGTTGTAGAGCTACACCACATCTGTTGGTTATATAATTTTATATATTTCTGGGAGGCATTAATGTTAATAGCATAAGAGGGTATGTATTGCAATAAGGTACAGGTTACATTATCAGTTACTGGAATGATTTCAAGACAGGTAAAATTTCCAGTGGCAGAACAAACTCTTTGGGTATTCGTTTGGTTATTCATTGATTGGGTAACCAAATAACAATAAGGGCTTCTTTCATGTAACACAGTACAAATTCCAGGAATAGCCATCATATCTACTTCACTATGGAACCCATCAATTTCAATGACAGATTCTTGGGGTTCATTTGTAATGATATCCTAGATTTCTGTTTCCACTGATCCATTTATTCTCCACTCATTTTATTCACTTATATGAGATATCCTGAACTTTAAAAATATTTTTTCTTTTTTTTCCAAACAATCTTCAAATAAATCACTAAAATGTGAAGGCCTTGGCCATTGGTTTTCTCAAATATATGGCATTGTTTGTATTTGGATGTATTATAGGGGTAATATTGTAATGGAGGGGATGGCAGAGGCAGTGGCAACAAAGTGCCTTTGGTACTTGTCATTTAAAATCCAATTAGAGAGAGCAATATATGCTGAAGTATTTATCCAAAACACAGGACACAGCCTATAGAATAAACCCCCAAATCCAATCAATACCACATTCCCATGCAAGGTCCCCCAAATTTCTTCCTGCCAGGGTATAATTCTTTGTTTCTTCAGCAGGATCAGTTCTTAATTACTTTCTAGTCAGGAATTCTTGGACTTTGGGAATTTCAGCGGAGTGAGTGTTCCTTCTTCTTTCCCGAAACAGTCGTGGTTCAGCATCCTACAGGGGAGAGGTTACCAGCACATCAGCCTGTAATGGTTTTGATTCTTGCAGAAAAATCCAAAGGCACAGTAGGTCTGTCAGTGGACAAGGGGGAGGTTACTAGCACTTCACCTTGTCCTTTTTCCCTGCTGTTCAGAAGACACAGAAGGAGAAATAGGCTAATCATCAGTAGGAGAATTCTCCCGAGGTGGAGGGGTCTTTTTGAAGTGAGTGTCATGGGTCCAAGCAGTCAGTCTTTGGCACGTCACAGCGGTGTTGGTAGTCAGCAAGACTTAATAAGGGCCTTTCCAGCATGGAGCCAAAGCAGTCTTTCGTTGGTGGACCTTTCCATAGATCCAGTCTCCTGGTTCAAAGGAGTGGCAGGGCTGCTAGGGCCTTTGGGAAGCACTTCTTTACCTGTGAGGAAAGAAACCTAACACATTTCATTAGCGCCTGGCAGTGTTTTGCAGATCTCATAGCTGCTTGGGCACATTCAAGCCCCCCTTTTCTTTGGTGTCAGCCAAGTCTTAACTGTGAGCAGTGTCCTTGAATGGGGCCAGTGTCTTTCTTTAGCCTGAGCTTGCTAGCTATTTTTCCCGGTTAATTCATTCTGTTCTTTTCCCTTCTCCCCTTCTTGGCTTTTTTTAACCTACAAAGGAAACTTCCACTCTTCACTCATACACCTTTTTCCCAACAATGAACACACAAACATTGCCATTACACAGTACATTAGTCTTCTTATTCAGTGTATGCCACATATACCCTTCCACTAAAATAACTTTATTACAGAGATTTGGAGCAAGAGGCCAGGACAAGCACACTCACTCTGAGGAGTTCACTCAATACAACCTCTAGTCCAAGAGCTTCCCACCTTCCCCAGCCCTCTGGCTAGAACTCTGAGGTAGCCAGCAGGATCCCTTCTACAATATGGGGAGTGGGTTAACTTTTCATGTCCTTGCTTCCAAAGACTGTTGGTATGCAAATTTTAATAACAAATTTCAATTAAAGATTTGGCCAATAAAGTTTCTTTTCTTACTTAAGGAAAAGTATTAGACTTTAGTAGATCACATTTTCCTGATTTATCCAAACACTTTATATTCCAAGCTGAATAAAACAAGTATCTGCATTCCAATCCAACCCCTCTGCCTGAGTCCAAACAGACCATCCCATGAAAACACTAAACACAACAATTCTGGCCACGAGACAAACACCACAAGACAGACATAGAACACAAAACATAATTCCTATTGTGCCAGTAAATACATGATCCGTTGAATGCTGTTTAGCTGGTATCAGTTTTCTCTGATTATCTGAAAGACAAAAAACAGTGGTCTACCCTCCTGGGCAGTCAATCATCGCTTAAATATACAAATACCCTTGTTGACTTCAGGCAAAACAGAATAAATTATGGGGTAATTCTTCTATTTGTTTCATAGGCATTCCAGGTTTCAGTGGCTTCTATCTGATCAATTGGATAATTTACATTAATACAGATGCTTTCTGGCTTGCTTTTGGATCCAAAGCTATCCACAGCGTAAAGATTCTTACCTTAAAAGGGACATAATTAACTTTACCAGAATTTATTTACAAACATTTTAAAGACACTAAGAACCTTCCTCTTTAGCATTCCTTTCTGAACGCTGGGTAAAGACCATTTATTTAACATATAATCCAAAGGACTATCCTTAGAGGGTTTCTGCTGAGAACCACCCATCCCCTTTTGTGGCACTCAAAGAGAGAATTAAACAGAAAGAAGGAGGGAATAATGGTCTAATCCAAAAAAATCCAAGCCAGCAATCTCTGCTTACACTGACTGCCACAGGGGAAAGAACAGAAGAATCTTAATATGACCTCAGGGCTTCTTCGCAGGCTATGGTTTCCACCCTGAGGAATTATGAACAAAAAGCTCAGTTCCGCCCACACAGCCAAAAGTATAAGACAGAAATAAAGTAACCAGGTAACCAGAACATAACCAGAACCCTATTATTTCCTTATCCTATTAGGGCTCACCTTTAATCATACAGTTCTTAACATATAACACCAACAGTACCAAGCAAAGCAAACATAAAATAACAAGGGTAAAAGAAATAGATGGTGTAAATTCTGCAGGACTCCCCCCTGTAGGGATATTTAAAGGTTTATATTAAACATGGTTTATGTGAGAAATGATTTATTGATTTATTGTTAATTAATACTTTAGAACTTAAGGTTTATGTTAGAAGTAAATTTGTAACGATTTATTGTTAGGAATAGCTGTGTCTGTGTGAAGCCAAAGAGATACTTTGTATAAAACTTGTTAAATGTCAATAGACTCTAAGTGCCTGTTCCCTAAGTGAAACTTTGTAGCTAAATTGGTCAATTGACTCAGCGCGCAAGCCGTCAATTGACTCTGTAAACTGCTAGATTGGTCAATTGACTCAGCGCACAAGCCGTCAATTGACCCTATGCCTCAGGCAAAACTGTATAATTACTACAAATAGAGACCCCCACCTCTGTAAATTCATTTTTATCTAAAGCTAAAAAGTGTATTTGAATGAGTGCCTAGTTTAACACCCCAAAAGATAAAGAGTGTATGTGAATGAGTGCCTAGTTTAAATGATGAATGAATGGTTAGGGAGTTACCAGCCTGAAAAATTCAGTGTCGGCCGAAGAAGGTGTCAAGTGGAATCAACCAGATGACCCCCGGAGGGCGAACTGGAATCCACCCCAAGCACCTACAGAATGGAGCCAGCCACCTGCTGATTGATCAAGCAACAGCAGAATGAAACAACTCCCATAAACTAACATAGGGAAAAATCCGTATAAAACTGGACTCTAAGGACTGAGGACTTTGAGTCTATGGTTCTGCTGCCAGCCTCCAGGAGCATCAGGTGCACCTGACCCGGACTTGGCTCCACTCTTGTGTACAGGATACCTGGCCAGTATTCTGTCACAAGCAATTTTAGGCTGGTAACTATAATATCAATATAGAACCTGTATGAATGATTGTGTGAATGGATATATATATATATATATATATATATATATATATATATATATATATATATATATATATATATATATATATATATATAAAAGTAATCATAGGAATAAGTAGCCAAACAACATTGTTTGCTGTTATCTTTTATTTTATTATGGTATTGACAATAAATGTGGCATCTTTGCCTTGTCCCCTTTAATAAAATCCTGCTCGTTTTTACTAGTCTAATATAATTGGTACAACACCCCTTCTCAATTACTCACCAAACTGTGACAAATTTCTGTTACCAGTCTATCCCTCGTGTCAGGTGATCAGGTTGACACTGCAGGATGTTGGGGAAGATAAAGAAAACACACCATATGGCTGAATTTTAAAGCTTCATTAATAAAATAATAAAACAACAATGGAGAGTGTTGGGAACGCTCCCTCATCACTCAGGAAAAACATTAATGCCCCAGACCCTAGGCCATTTTCATACTCACACATGTCCAGATTGGCCACGTCTGCATATAACGGTCAGAGAAGGGGAAGAGGTAGACGAGAGATTATCCTGTATACAGCTTGCCCAGAATTTCCAGCATGCTTCCGCTCTTAGGAGGGCTGTTCTCTTACACCCTGGAATCTCCAGCAGCGTCTCTTTCAGAGTTTCCAGTCCAGGTCGGCTGCCTGTGGCTTCTTCAGTGTCACCAAGCCACACCGGCTCCGGGGTCACAAAGGCAGGCTGTTGGATCTCACTGGACAGTTAACCTTTGCAGATGTAATCTGAGTTCTGTAATTTGTATTGCCTTTGGTTTGCCTCTGTCTATATTTTCTTTTTTCACAGCCAGCTGGGGCCGAAAGCAGTTTTTCTTTGTACTTAGCATAGTCTGCGTTGATTCTTGACCTTGAACGCAGAGGAACTTTCTCTTTATCTCTGGGCCAAGCTGAATTTCAAATTAACCTGTTCCTTTCCTCAATAGACAAATTGCTCACATTGTCAGAGGCTTTTTGGTGATTAAAAACTCCTCTTAGATGTATGATCTTATCTAGATTGAAGGTACCTTCCAGTGGGCACTGTTTAGATGGATTTTCACTCTTGTAAAGATTCCAATTCTCTAAATACCTGCAGGTTGTTGGACCATAATGTACAGACATGAAGTAAGATGGGGTACCCTTATGGTGTGAGGTGGGATGTATAGACTGTCCCCCACCCGTTTTCCACACACACACACAGGGAGGATGTCCTGTCCATGCTAGCGGCACATAAACTAAGGATCTCTCCCTATAGGGTACTCACACAGGAGAGGCTAACGAGGATGGCCACGACCCTCCTACACCTCCCTTCAGCAAAGAGCATCGGCTAGTCTCTGGGAGACGGTGCTGCTTACTCTGATTGCATCCAGTGAGATGATCAGACTGTTAGTAGCCCACATGGAAAGGAAAGGGGGAGGGCAGATGAGTACACACGCTCCTAGACCCAGATAGCTTCCTCACTGGACGATGCCAGGCCTAGTCAGCCCACCATGGGTCGGATCTCCTAAAGATCCACTAGTTGCCAAACTTGCGTTAAAGTAGTCCTGGTCACGAGCTTTCGCTTCACAGGGTACTCTGGGCGTCTTCCGGTAACAGTCACTTATAGTGGTGTATATACGCACACACCAAGGCCTTTATTCCAAATACCACGATGCATCTGTACCTTATGTCCGGACCTAATACCATGAGGCAGTATAACAATCCCTCTTTAGGCAGTAAAAACCCCTCAGCACTGGTGCATGCCTAATGCATTTCCCTCTGCATTACCTTGTTGGCCAACCCAGCAGTTTCCCAGTACTGCTATAAACTAACCTTATTGGGGCTTTTCCCCAAATATCATTCTGCATCTGATCTTGCTACACAGTCAATAAGTTCAGATGGCGTGAGCCCAACAGAGACAGACATCCATACAGACAGTCCTCCTCCGACACCCAAATAGAGATTTCAAAAGGTCTCATACCTCTCTTGTGGCTCCATGGGATTCGAAGGGGAACGACCCATAGCAGCCGTCTGTGGGTCCGTGGGCGTTGCCATCCCGGACGAGCCCCCAAATTGTAGGAGAAAAACTCAGTTCTCACTTTTTCTTTGGGTGCAGCAGATTCAGATACTTTATTATTTCTCAACCAACTGCAATAGAGGGAGGGAGTGTCCTAGGACATAGGGTCGCCCCAGTCCTGGACAGGTCTCTCAACAGGTAAACAATTACAGCAAGAATTTATACCTTTGTTACAGACAATAACAAGCAATAAGACAGGCTATAATGAGCAACAGCTGCATTTTGTTTTTACATAGGCTATTCTGCTCTCTTATTTTTCTCACTTTCTGGGCATCAATCTACGTATTTGATTTTCAGTGCAAGGTCATGCTAACTTCTAACACAGTTCTTTCCTCCTTGCCTCACACCATCCTCGCTTCTACAAGTCTCACGTCATTAGGGTTACAGTTGGCCTAACTCTTGCTAACAGACTGACATGCATTAAGATCCTCTACAAATCCTTGTCAATTCTTTCCCTTCTTCCACAGGGCTCTGCCCCTCCCTTCAAAGGAACATAAAATGGCCATACTGAGTCAGACCAAAGGTCCATCCAATCCCACATCCTATCTGCCAACAGTGGCCAATGCCAGGTGCCCCAGAGGGAGTGAACCTAACAGGTAGTGATCAAGTGATCTCTCTCCTGCCCTCCATCTCCACCCTCTTGACAAACAGAAGCTAGGGATACCATTTCTTACCCATCCTGGCTAATAGCCATTCATGGACTTAACCTCCATTAATTTATCTTCAAAAGGAACAAGGAGTACTTGTGGCATCTTAGAGATTAACAAATTTATTTGAGCATAAGCTTTCGTGGGCTAAAACCCACTTCATTGGATACATACAGTGGAAAATACAGTAGGAAGATATATATACCCACAGAGAACATAAAAAATGGGTGTTGCCATACACACTATAATGAGAATGATCAGTTAAGGTGAGCTATTAGCAGGAGACAAAACCTTTTGTAGTAATAATCAGGATGGCCCGTTTCCAACTGTTGACAGGAAGGTGTGAGTAGCAGTGGGGGGGGACAAATAAACATAAAGAAATAGTTTTACTTTGTGTAATGACCTATCCACTCCTAGTCTTTATTCAAGCCTAATTTCATGGTGTCCAGTTTGCAAATTAATTCCAATTCAGCAGTCTCTCGTGGGAGCCTCTTTTTGAAGGTTTTTTTGTTATAATAATGAGACTTTAAGTCTGTAAATGAGTGACCCAGGGAGATTGAAGTGTTCTCCAACTCATTTTTGAATGTTACAATTCTTGATGTCTGCTTTGTGTCCTTTTATTCTTTTACATAGAGATTGTCCAGTTTGGCCAATGTACGTGGTAGAGGGGCATTGCTGGCACATGATGGCATATATCACATTGGTAGATGTGCAGGTGAACAAACCTCGGATAGCGTGGCTGATGTGATTAGGTTCTGTGATGATGTCTCTTGAATAGATATGTGGACAGAGTTGGCAATCGGCTTTGTTGCAGGGATAGGTTCCTGGGTTAGTGTTTTTGTTGTGTGGTTGCTGGTAAGTATTTGCTTCAAGTTATGGGGCTGTCTGTAAGCAAGGAGTGGCCTGTCTTCCAAGATCTGTGATTGTGAGAGATTGTCCTTCAGGATAGGTTGTAGATCCTTGATGATGCGCTGGAGAGGATTTAGTTGGGGGCTGAAAGTGATGGTTAGTGGCATTCTGTAACTTTCTTGGTTGGGCCTGTCCTGTAGTAGGTGACTTCTGGGTACTCTTCTGGCTCTGTTAATCTGTTTCTTCTCATCAGCAGGTGGATATTGTAGTTGTAAGAATGCTTGATAGAAATCTTGTAGGTGTTGGTCTCTGTCTGAGGGGTTGGAGCAAATGCTGTATCTTAGAGCTTGACTGTCGACAATGGATTGTGTGGTGTGGTCTGGGTGAAAACTGGAGGCATGTAGGTAAGTGTAGTGGTCAGTAGGTTTCCTATATAGGATGGGGTTTATGTCACCATCACTTATTAGCACTGTAATGTCCAGGAAGTGAATCTCTTGTGTGGACTGGTCCAGACTGAGGTTGATGGTGGTATGGAAATTGTTGAAATCATAGTGCAATTCCTCAAGGGCTTCTTTTCCATGGGACCAGATGATGAAGATGTCATCAGTGTAGCACAAGTCGAGTAGGGACGTTAGGGAACGAGAGCTGAGGAAGCGTTGTTCTAAGTCAGCCATGAAAATATTGGCATACTGCTGGGCTACGCGAGTACTCATAGCAGTGCCGCTGACTTGAAGGGATACCTTGTCCCCGAATGTGAAATAGTTGTGGGTGAGGACAGAGTCCCAAAGTTCAGCTCCAGGTTTGCCATGACATTATCGGGGATACTGTTCCTTATGGTTTGTAGTCCATCTTTGTGTGGAATGTTGGTGTAGAGGGCTTCTACCGCCATAGTGGCCAGGATGGTGTTTTCTGCAGGATCACCAATGGCTTATAGTTTCCTCAGAAAGTCAGTGGCATCTCAAAGATAGCTAGGTGTGCTGGTAGCATGGGGCCTTATTGCCAAGGGACGGAGAATCTCGGCCAGCAGCAGGGGGTGCAGAACATCACCCTAGTGTGGGGTAACAGCACCTCCGGGATCCTAACATCTCAGCACATTAAACACCTTCCTGGAGCCTCACAACCCCCAGGGCTGTTGAGATTGTGACCCCAACCCTACTGATGAGAAACAGGCCTGGTGAGGGGAAGCTAATGGCTCAGGGTCACGCCAAGTATTAGAAGTATGGATGGGACCCAGCAGTCCTTCTTTCCAGGCCCCTTCTCTAACCACTGCTGCACACCCCTTCCCACAGATGTCAATTACAAGCAGGCCCTCATGGCTGTTCCCCCTGCCTTTGAGAGGGAGTGTGGCAGTGGCATCACAAAGGCCTTTTGCAGGACCTCAGACTCATAGACTTTAGTGTCAGAAGGGACCAATATGATCATCTCTAGTCTGACCTCATGCACAAAGCAGGCCACAGAACCCTACCCATCCACTTCTATAACAAACCCCTAACCTATGTCCTAGTTATTAAAGTCTTCAAATTGTGGTTTGAAGACCTTAAACTGCAGAGAATCCACCAGCAAGTGACCCATGCCGTACGCCGCAGAGGAAGGCGAAAACCTCCAGGGCCTCTGCCAATCTGTCCCAGAGGAAAATTCCTTCTCGACCCCAAATATGGTGATCAGCTAAACCCTGAGCATGTGGGCAAGACTCACTAGCCAGCACTCAGGAAAGAATTCTCTGCAGTAACTCAGATCCCATCCCATCCAACATCCCATCACAGACCACTGGGCATACTTATCTGCTCGTAATCAAATATCAATTGCCAAAATTAAGCTATCCCATCATACCATCTCTTCCATAAACTTATCAAGCTTAGTCTTAAAGCCGGATATGTCTTTTGCCCTCACTATTCTCCTTGGAAGGCTATTCCAGAACTTCACTTCTCTAATGGTTAGAAACCTTCATCTAATTTTAAGTCTAAACTCCCTAGTGTCCAGTTTATACCTATTTGTTCTTGTGTCTACATTCGTACTAAGCTTTAATAATTCCTCTCCCTCCCTAATATTAATCCCTCTGATATATTTATAAAGAGCAAGCATACCTCCCCTCAGCCTTCTTTTGGCTAGGCTAAACAAGCCAAGCTCTTTGAGTTTCCTTTCATAAGGCAGGTTTTCCATTCCTCAGATCATCCTAGTAGCCCGTCTCTGAACCTGTTCTAGTTTGAATTCATCCTTCTTAAACATGGGAGACCAGAACTGCACACAGTATTCCAGATGACGTCTCACCAGCGCCTTATATAACGGTACTAATACCTCCTTATCTGGTCAGATTGGTCAGAGGTGGTGGGGAGGTGATGACCTCACAGAGTGATGCTGACATCAGCCAGGCAGGACAGGGGTGAGGGGCCAGGGAAACTTCAGAGACCCGTCTCTCTTTGAGGACTGAGAGAGTATTTGAGTTCATGTCCGTGAGTGCCAGGAGGAACCTCTTTCGAGTTTTCTCCTTCTCTTTTAGTGATTTTACGAGAAAACAGTCATCCCTGTTTAGGAGGTAAGAGCCTCCTCGAGGTTTGAAACCTGTTCAGTCTGATCCATCTGGGGAGAGTTGAATTCTAGGCATTGAAAACACGAACTTAAGGAGGCAGAATATTATTCCACACCTGGGATTTTGTCCCTTAGAATCACTGGGGAAATTAGGATTTGTCCTTTTTGTTTTACCTTTTCCTCCATCCCTCCCTCCCTCCTTTCTCTTCGTCTCTTGCTTTTGTCCTTTCTCTTGTTCCTCTCCCAACACCAGGAGATGCATGCGTGTGTGTTTGTGTGTGTTGCGGGGGAGTGCTCTGCAGCACCCACTGTGGGAGGTCCACCGAAATATGTTGGGCTGAACTAGTGCTCAGGCAGTGATCCCCACCGGTGACCTGGGCATCCTTCGGGCTCCCTGGTGAGAACCCTCAGCCTCCTGTCCTCAGTCTCTACCCTGATTGACTGAGCAGGGGGTTATTGACAGGAAGGAGACTCAGGTCCTTGTTCTCTTTATAAGTCATAACCAGTTCCATGTTTGATGAATTTTGCTGCTTCTCCGCATTAGTTGTCTCTGAGCAGTTCATGATTCTCTCTAACATTGCAGTTCTCCTCAAATACTTGCAGAATAATTACTGTCACTGTTGTTGGTCTGGAGCTCATCTGAGAGCACTTTATTCAGGTCATTCAGTGTATGAAATTCAAGATCCGATGGTTAGTTTGAAAATCAGGGCTCTTGGGTCCAATTCCCAACTCTGCCTCTGACTGGCTGTGACCTAAGACAAGTCAATTCTCCTTTCTCAGCCTTAGCTTCTCCCTCTTTCAAGTAGGGATAATAATGATCTGCTCCTACCTACCTCAACACACTCACTCTTCCCCAACACACACACTGTCTCTCCTCACACACAGTCTCCACACTGCAGTTGAAAAGCAGCTGGCAATCTAGTTCGAGGCCCCTGTAACAATGGAATAGAGAAACCTCCATCACTGAAAGTACAACCGTAAAGACAGCACACAGCAGCCTTCCCTTACAGGGGGTGGGGGGCATGAAGTGAGATCATCTGAGCTCCGTGCATCCAGGTCACTTTCCTCAACTGGGCTGCCTAAGGGGAGGGCAGAGAGCAGCAGCTTCTAATGCTCCCCTCAGAGCACAGCCCAGGTGGGGAAAGTGACCACGATGCATGGAGCACATTGTGTTGCTCCTCGCTCCCCCCAACCCTCTATGGGCCCATGGAGGAGCTTTGGGGCAGAGGAGAGCAGTGAGCACCTTTGCACTGCCACACGTAGCCCTTTGACCCCCTGGAGCCGTGGGTGACTACTGGGGGGCCCTACCCCTAGTGCCGACGAGGCTCCCTAGCACAAGCAGGAGAAAAAACAGAGAGACGGGCCACCCACTGAGCAGTGGTAGCCTGGGCTGCTCGTAATGGAGGGGGGGGCTCAGCCTCCTCAAACCTTGCTTTGCCAAGGGAACAGTGGGGCCCATGACTAGGGTCCCTAGCCAAATTGGGTTCCCCTGGAAAAGTCTCCCCCTCGATGACCCCAGGGGCTGCAGCAGGAGCACAGAGCTTCTCTGGTCTCAGGGCTGCAGCGGGGCAGGGGTAAAGGAGTGATAGGGTGCGGCCAGTGGGGGAAGGGGTGGAACAGAGGTGATAGTGGATTGGGCCATGAGTGGAAGGTGTGGAAGGGGGCGGAGCCACAGACAGAAAGGGGGGGGCATGGTTCTGGAGCTTGAGCCCCAGCACTAGTTCTCCCTTTCCCTGGGCTTTGGCATCACTAGCCCCTGCTTAGCGAGTAGGGTTCATTGGTCCCCATAATGTGGGGTGTGACTCCTAGGGGGACACAGGAACAATCATGGGGGCACCTCAGGGCCGGAGCCAGCCCCCATGAAGGGCAGGGAGGAAGCACCACTCAGCCCCACTCTGTCTCAGCTCTTCCCCAACCCCATCCTCAGCCTGAGACTCTGGCTCTCAGCCCGGCGTCGACCCCTTTACCCCTGTCCGCACCGCTCTCCCCAGCAAGCAACAGCCCCACTCCTCCCAGCCCCGGTTCTTGACCGTGGCTTCCGAGGAGCCACAGTCATGGCTAAGAGGGCACAATGTGAAATGTTTGGGGACCACTGTTTTAGGGTGACATCCTCAATCACTTCTCTGCCGTCCAATAAAAGCTATTCCTCACCCACCTACCCCTCCATCAGCACGGACTAGGTATGTTCTGCTGCCCTTCACTCATACAGGAAGGAGAATAACATTTTATTCCACTCAATTCTAAAGTGATTTGTAACCCACCACCATCCCAACCTGGTCATTTTGAGGAATCGGCCCCATCATGCTGCATAGCTAGGCAGAGTAGGTGTGTCTATGCAAACATGGTCTGTTCCACAAGTCTTTCCCCAGCTCCTCACTAGAAGTGAGGGGGGAACTCATTCAGACCCTGCTTCTGCTTACTATTGGGAAACTCCTTAGTGTCCCTATCTCTGCCAGCCTTAGATTCATTCTCCTATCCCTTTCCTGATAGCTCAGATGAGGTGACCGAGTGGTTAAGGTGATGGACTGCTAATCCATTGTGCTCTGTACACATGGGTTCAAATCCCATCCTCATCAGAGGCATTTAGTCTTTGCCCTCTTTTATAGACAACCATCTCCCCCTTTGGTATAATAACAGCTCTAGCAATGTTGCTTCCTGCAAATAAAAGCTTTCTGAGAAACTCAGACCCCCCATTGCTTTAAATAAAATGTCTAAATCCCACATTTCTAAATTGTTTTTCTCTAGTCCTGTATTTCTTGGCTTTTCTCTCAAAAGGGAACATCCTCATAATCTCCCCCAAACACACTAGGACCTGCCCAAATAATTAAAATACGCCCATCTTGAGCAAGGCGACAACAGTGAACCAGAGCTAGTGTCCAGGCCAAGCTGTTCTGAAGGAGGCAACTCCAACATTTTCTCCCTGCTTCCCTTGGCAAAGTCTGACTGGGAAAAGAAAATCCCCCAAATTGAAAATTTTCTGCTGAAAAACCCATATTAGTCTGTATGAGGACTTTGAATGTATTATTATTATTTTCTTCTGATTTCTGAATCCGTTTTGTCCTCCAGATGTTTCCAGCTGTTGAGTTGTGGGGGAAAGAGGCCAAGTCATGATGTCTCTACCCCTCTTTCATAGATATTCCAACTTCCTAGAAAGCTCCTTTGCTAGGATGTGAGTCAAGCAGTGTCCATTGTCGCTGTGCTATCTCGGAGAAGTCTGCATTGTACATGGTTCCTGGGATAGTCCTTGGGAGTGTGGATCCCTTTAAGGGGCCAGCAGCGAGTCTGGCTCCTCCATTGTCGCACCTGAAAGGCTGGTGATGGGCATTTCCCAACCTTATACCATATCTCAGTAACACACACAAAGCAAACTTCATAACTTCCCAAACAATGCTGCATACACAGTCCAACACAATATTCATGTTCAACAGATCAAGACTTTTGAAATCATACCTCAGCAGGCAGACTTTGTACAAACCGTATCATCATTATATGAGAGTAGTGAATATGGGGCTTCCAGGGTGCTGCTCTGAGCACAGCATGCCACATCCGGGCTGACATTGCAATGGAGACGTACCCTTAGAGTTCATCTCTCCTGGGATAAAGATGGCGGGATGGCCGGCCTGGGTCATCTGACTTGGGCCCATGGAGCTAAACCTGAGGGGCTAAAAACTGTGGTGCAGATATTTGTGTTCACACTGAAGCCTGGGTTCAGAAACCCTCACCCCTCCTGAGGTCTCAGAGGTTGGGCTCAAGCCCATCTGTCTGCACTGTAATTTTATAGTCTTGCAGCCCAAGCCCCATGACCCTGAGTCACCTGACCCGGGCTTTGAGACAGGTGCCCTGGGTGTTTCAATCACAGTGTAGACATAACATTAGGATATGTCTCCAGTGCAATGAAACACCACGGCTGGCCCGTGTCGGATTAATCCAGGATAGCGGCTTGGGCTGTAAAGTTACATTGTACGTGTCTTGGCTCTGGCTCAGTCCCCTGCTCTAGGAGTCCAGAAGGTTAGGAGGGAGTTTAGTGAGTGGAAATGGTAAAACCTCTGTGAAGTATTAGCCTGAACTCATGGTATTTCTCCATCGGTCTGTCTCCTTTGGGGCAGGGACAAAAACACGTCCTGCTGCATTTGTTATTTCAAAGGGTAGTTTAGGATTTTCATTCTCAAACACTATGCACAAGGTAGGACTCAATCCTCAGTGTAAATAAACAAGCTACCAACACATCAGGGATTCCAATTAAAGAGGCAGGTTTTCTCTGGGCACTGAGATTTTTCAAGGAGTTGGTGGCTCCTTTCTTTCCTCACCCTGGAGTAAACTCAGTTTTTTATTCCATCCTTGATGATTCATGGAATAATAATAGCAGCCTAAAGGAAAAGAAGAGTGAATATCTCATTGCCAGGGGTGAAGATGGCCACGTCCCCTCTGTTTGACCATTGCCATTGCATAAGAGAAGGTTTCAATGGAATTGAATGCCCTGGCTCAGACAAGTGACACAGAAAGATTTTGCTGTTCATGGATCCGTGCAAAGGAAATTATGTCTCTGTGTGAAAATGGAAAGGGAAATGAAATACCCACATGGTGGCTCCTAAGGCAGAAGGGAACCTTATAGGATTAGAATAGGATAAATTCTCAAGCAGCATGTTTCTTACTTTGCCCATCTGTCAATTTTGATTATTATCAATGGAAATATTTTGCCATTGGGTTGTGTGTTTACACAGAAATTGACATTTGCCAAGAAATACGTAATTCTTCCAAGCCTGCCTAGTCTGCTGATGTGGAGTTCAGAAGGACAGAGTCACTCTTCCCCGTCCCCATACCAGGCCTAAGCTCTCCATGCTGCCCACTTCCCACAATGCTGGGACCTATCCCTGATCTCCCCTCAGACCTCTGCTCCCCATGCCCACTTCTGGGATCCCCTTCCCACTCTGTCCAAATGCCCTGCTTCTAGGATCCTTCCCCCTTGCCCTTCCTCCCTTGTGAGCAAAAGTCCTGCACTATTTCCACAGTGGGAATTGAACCCCAGGCCACCTGGGTGAAAACCAGGAATCCACATCACTAGACCACATGGGACTGGGATTGTGCTGTTGTTCTACTAATCCAACCCCTCATGAGAGCAGCAGCGCCACCCAGCAGGGACTGCACACAGGGCTGCATTGACCCTTCAGGTGCGAGGTTTTCCCTCTGTCTTTTCCCAGCGCCTGTGATCAGGAAAGAGACATCAGGGCTCCCAGGTGCTGCACAGACCATGATTGAGATAGGGACCCCACATTGTGCTAGGTGCTGTACAATCCCTGGCCAACACTGGGACACCCAGAGGGTTCCCCTCAATTTCCGTGAGCCTCTGCTGCCCAACTTCTTCTGACTCCCTCTGGATCACCCCCTCCAGCAAAAAATCCACCTTTCCAAACAGTCCTTCTTTCCCTGCCCCCTGATTTTGCTTGTACACCCTGAGACCATCTCCTCTCTTCGTCCCTCCTCTCCCCCCGAGGTGAGCAGAGATGGAGGCAACTTCAGCCACTGGAGACAACCCCCCAACCCCAGCGAGCGCTGCAGCCCACCCCGGGGTGTGTGTGCAAACACAGGAAGGGACCAGCTGGGAGTAGGGGGTGCTGGGAAGAGTCCAAGGGTGGGGCAGCTCCTGGGAGCGGGTCTCTGGCTCAGCTCAGCGGCAGGGCAGCTCCTGGGGACAGGGTCTGGCACATTCTGATGCGGGAGCCCGGGCTGAGCAGCTGCTCCCTGGTTCTCCATGTGCTGCCAGCAGCGCTGGAGCCGCCCGAGCCGGAACGGAGCCGCTGTTCTCAGCTACAGCCAGGATCTGCCCCCGGCCCCGCTGGGATCCAGGTGGGGACAGAGACGGGGGTCCGGGGGTTCCCCTTGGTGTGGCTGGCAGGGACGAGAGGGGAGGGGAGAAGCCGGAGTTGCAGGTGGGGGAAGGGCAGTGGGCCAGGCAGGGGGTTGAACGGTCTCTGTGCAGCCAGGAAAGTCCAGGGGGAGAGTGTGTGTGTGTGAGTGTCCCGGGCATAGGCGTGCACATGGGGTGAGCCCCGGCACCCCAATGCCCTGAGCTCCGGCTGGGGAGGCTGCTCCTCCCCCTCTCTTGGAGGCTCTGGGGGGAGGGGAGGAGGCTGCGGCGGCTGCAGGAGGGTGCTCAGTCCCCCCAGAAATGACCCGCTGTCGGCAGCTTGTGGTGCCTCCTCCGCTGAGCTTTTCCCTGGGGGCAGCCTGAGCGCAGCTGCGATCAGCTGTTTGCTGGGCAGGCTCCGCTCAGCTGCTCCCCCCTCCCTGCTCCTGCGGGGGCTCAGTGAGTCCCCCCCAAACAGCCTCAGGGGTCGGGGTGGGCGGGGGTGCGGGTCCAGCAGCAGCAAAGCCCGCCCCGCTTCCCTGTGGCTGCCCTGCTCCTCTCAGGCTGATGGCTCTGCCATGGCACCCATGTGAATCGCTGCTCCCTGCCCGCCAGGGTCGGCTCCGGCCACAGCAGCATCGAGTGTCCCAGGGAGCCCGGCTAGGCTGGGGCTGGGGGCAGTGGTAGGTTTGGGGGAGGGGAAGCTCCAGATACCGGCGGGGGTGGGGGAGAGGAGCCGAGCTGGAGTGCGGGAGGAGAAGCTCCGGACTGGCCTGGAGCCACATTTGGGGACGGGGGCGGGGGGAGAATCCC